>NW_027127160.1:0-24229 GCF_037325665.1 Littorina saxatilis
TTGTTAAAGGAATGGGCGTTTTGACTCCAGTTGTGTTGATGCAGACATATAAGTCAACGCCAACTCAGCCAAGTTCCTTTCATTGTCTCAGTACTATTTCTATACCTGTCCACTACACAGACCTTAAGGTTATTATAATAATGAATTTTTTTTTCTTCTGAATTTAAGGTTTCAATGTCATAAAATAATCTTCCTTCTTGGTGTTGTGTTATACATGCACAGATCTATTTTTGATGTTTGTCTATACTACCCATCATAACTGCCTAATAACTTTCTTGTGAAGACTTTTTTCTACAAAATATTTTCAGAAAGGGTGAGACTGAGAGTGATGTTTGAACATTGGCAGTTCAAATGTAATCTATCACCCAAGTGACAGGTTGCTTGTTTGAGTGAAACAGTGATTGCCTTGCGTGCAATGGATTGCTACAATTGTACATGAGTTAGTGTCTATACAATGGAACCTGCAACACAGACACCCTGAATATCAAGTTCCGCCTTCTATGGCTTCTGAGAAGAATGACATGTGCACCGACACCGTTTGGCGTGCGATAGCAAAACTGACTGTTTTGGATACAAATTTAATTGTTCTTCCAATGACATATAAAATTATGTTCAGTTTTATCTGTTCTGATGTTTTTGTCGATTAACGCAGGAACCTTGTTTTTGTCAATTTGATTTTTGTGGGATGTCTGTGAGGTAGGTTTCACTGTATGAACACACTACCTCATGAATAATCAATTTGTTTTCTGAATATGGTTTTGGAATGAATGGCCTTTCCAGTCATATAACTGCACTCAAAAGAATCTGCCTAGATTTTTTATGATGGGTGGTATACAGTGGCCCTTGCCCTTGTGCGCGCGCGCGCGTGTGTGTGTGTGTGTGTGTTTGTGTGTGTGTATGTGTGTGTGTGTGTGTGTGTGTGTGTGTGTGTGTGTGTGTGTGTGTGACTTGAGGCGAGGAAGCTCGAGTGTATACTGCTAGTATTAGTGAATGTATTTTTTATACTTATGCTGTCCAGTGTTGTTTTTAAATTAATATTGTTGATCAGTTTGTATAAATGATGCGTTTGCTGGTGTACATGGCTGGATTGAAATGTTTCTTAACCGCAATGTCATCACAAATTCCCAACCTTGGGCAATTAAAGATTCTGTATTCTGTATTCAAACCTCCAACTAATGCATTGCATATTGTCTGTGATGCCAGAAGGCTTCAGCAACCCTACTACTTTAATTTAAGCGAAGTACTCTTATGCTTATACAAATTGAGAAGATGCTATCTTTTGTGAATGTGATTGTTGTCAGTACAATAAGTCACATGTTTTGTTTCTGTTGTGGACAGGAGGTGTGTTCATTTATAAATATACGAAAGTGAATTTGAAGCTCCCCCTCCCACTTTTGTCAAAATGAGAATCATAGCAACAGGAACAGATGTGTTGTATATGTGATCGTGTTTGATCTGCTAGATTTTGATTTCTATACAATATATCAGTGAATTTCAGCATGGGAGTATAGCTTTGACCGTCCCTTCCACTTAGTTTGTCCATCTATGTGCTGTAGGTCAGAATTAGAGAGGATACTATCGAGTAGTTGTAAGCTTGTTTGATGTCTTGCTTCAGTGTTCACGAGGAGTAACCATACACTGTGAACGGGGTGGGGGTTGGACAATCAAAAATCAGCAAGACAGTCTGATGTTTGACGTTGGTAGAAGAAAGAAGGCTTTACTTGAGTGTTGTTGGATATGCTTTGGTTCCGCACATTTGTACATCCCCCCCCCTCCCTGTACCGATCGACAGGTGATATGGTTTCCAACGGAGGTCCTGATTTTAATCAATGTACCCTCCCCCTACTGCAATGATGTACGTGCCCCCTATAGAGAAAGGACTTGGTTTAAAATGTACCCTCCCCCTACTGCAATGATGTACGTGCCCCCTACAGACAAAGGACTTGGTTTAAAATGTACCCTCCCCCTACCGCAATGATGTACGTGCCCCCTACAGACAAAGGACTTGGTTTAAAATGTACCCTCCCCCTACTGCAATGATGTACGTGCCCCCTACAGACAAAGGACTTGGTTTAAAATGTACCCTCCCCCTACCGCAATGATGTACGTGCCCCCTACAGACAATCAATCAATCAATCAATGATGCTTATATCGCGCATATTCTGTGGGTACAGTTCTAGGCGCTCTGCAGTGATGCCGTGTGAGATGAAATTTTATACGGCCAGTAATTGCAGCCATTTCGGCGCATATTTACCTTTCACGGCCTATTATTCCAAGTCACACGGGTATAGGTAGACAATTATTAACTGTGCCTAAGCAATTTTGCCAGGAAAGACCCTTTTGTCAATCGTGGGATCTTTAACGTGCACACCCAATGTAGTGTACACGGGGGGGGGGGGGTGGAGTTCGGGCACGGAAGAGAGTCTGCACACAAAGTTGACTCTGAAATAAATTTCCGCCGAACCTGGGATCGAACTCACGCTGACAGCGGCCAACTGAATACAAATCCAGCGCGCTACCAACTGAGCTATATCCCCGCCCCAAAGGACTTGGTTTAAAATGTACCCTCCCCCTACCGCAATGATGTACGTGCCCCCTACAGACAAAGGACTTGGTTTAAAATGTACCCTCCCCCTACTGCAATGATGTACGTGCCCCCTACAGACAAAGGACTTGGTTTAAAATGTACCCTCCCCCTACCGCAATGATGTACGTGCCCCCTACAGACAAAGGACTTGGTTTAAAATGTACCCTCCCCCTACCGCAATGATGTACGTGCCCCCTACAGACAAAGGACTTGGTTTAAAATGTACCCTCCCCCTACTGCAATGATGTACGTGCCCCCTACAGACAAAGGACTTGGTTTAAAATGTACCCTCCCCCTACCGCAATGATGTACGTGCCCCCTACAGAAAAAGGACTTGGTTTAAAATGTACCCTCCCCCTACCGCAATGATGTACGTGCCCCCTACAGAAAAAGGACTTGGTTTAAAATGTACCCTCCCCCTACTGCAATGATGTACGTGCCCCCTACAGACAAAGGACTTGGTTTAAAATGTACCCTCCCCCTACTGCAATGATGTACGTGCCCCCTTCAGACAAAGGACTTGGTTTAAAATGTACCCTCCCCCTACTGCAATGATGTACGTGCCCCCTACAGACAAAGGACTTGGTTTAAAATGTACCCTCCCCCTACCGCAATGATGTACGTGCCCCCTACAGACAAAGGACTTGGTTTAAAATGTACCCTCCCCCTACCGCAATGATGTACGTGCCCCCTACAGACAAAGGACTTGGTTTAAAATGTACCCTCCCCCTACTGCAATGATGTACGTGCCCCCTACAGACAAAGGACTTGGTTTAAAATGTACCCTCCCCCTACCGCAATGATGTACGTGCCCCCTACAGACAAAGGACTTGGTTTAAAATGTACCCTCCCCCTACCGCAATGATGTACGTGCCCCCTACAGAGAAAGGACTTGGTTTAAAATGTACCCTCCCCCTATACACACTCTCCCCTTCTAATTGTGATTGATAATGGGCTTTGAATGGTAATCAGGTGAAAAAGCTGTTGGGTTTGCTATTGTCAATGTACAGCTTATAATTATCATGTAATTTGTCATGGTTGTCAATAATGTACCCATTCCCTTCCCTTGTATTGCACCCCCCCCTTTTTTTGTGAAAATGTCTGGAGAGAATGCTTTCAGATTTTAGAGAGAAAGGACTGGTTTGAGATTGACTGATACATATGATTAAGGATTTTGCAATGTATTTGCTGCATGGCAGTACATCTTGGCTATGTATGACAATAACTAGTACATGCACAACAGTAAAATAAACCTCATTGGCTGAATGTGGTGATGTAGCAAACTGTTCAGTGTTGTTCTGTCACTGTCTGGATTTTGTTTTTCACTGACAATAAGGACTTTTGAATTTAAATTCTTCCGCCATAAAAGAATTGAAGAAAGTGAACCAGCTAAATTTCAACATCTCAGTACCATCACACACATTGTCTCATAGTTAGTTACCAAAGGTAGCATTCACCAAGCCATCAAGAGAAATACATGTGCGACACAACAGATTGCAGTGTCCCACAATTAAAATAGTAAACTAACTAAACACAATCTTAGATTGTAGGTCACAGAAATAGTATAGTACAAACTGCTGACTGTACAGCGCAACCCCCATTTAAGACCAAGACATATTTAATAAAATCAGGTCTTAAAAAAGAGGGTTTCTTACAATGGAGGTAAATTGACAGGTTATTAACAGAAAGCTGTAAAGAAAGGGTCTTAAAATGGGTTGTCTTTAAAAACAAAATTGGGGTTCGGGTCTTATAAGGGTTCCACTGTAGAATAATTAGCTTTGTTATAAAGAGTTGTGCTGAATGCTGCCAATTTATGACAACACAACAATCAAACTCAATTTCTATCTACAAATTTCGACTTTTAACCTCTAACACCCAATAAAAACACAACCTGAGGGGCCGTATCAAACGGTGAGTTAACTCCTTACAAGCAATAACACCAATAAGGGGCCGTTTCAAAAGCTTCCCTGAATGGGAGACAACACTGTAACGACTTGAGTGATCAGTTCCCTCCCTTAATAGAATTCTTTACAGTTCTACAGTTGCATTGCACATCGGTTTGGTCGAACCCCGGTCGCAGGGAAAGGTGAAGAATTGTGCCTTCGTTCATTGATATGAAAAGATTCCTTGAACAAAAACTATTGTCATCATTTTCACGAGTTTTCATTCACAAACACCTGAGAAATAAATCTCATGTTCCCCATGAAACAAATCGAGGTGGTGAATGGCTTTGAGCTTTCAAGTAAAACGTGGATTGTCAGAGTAAAAGCCAATCAGGCTGATTGTTTGATGTGTGGAACCATCGCGGCTTTGGATTTGTGTTTCCGAGGACAACGATTGTAAGCATTCACTCTCAAAAACCCAATCAATGTTGATAATTACCGCGGCGACTCATGGTCAATTTGGAACTTATCTCTGTAATCGCAAAATCCACAACGAAAAGTCATAAACACTTAAAAAGAAAAGAAATATGCTCAACACTTACTGAACTCACACGTATGATAGCAGCTCTGTACATTTTCAGACTGGAAGAAAAGCGTCAACAAGCTACGTTTGACGTCACATACAAGGTTGACGTGTCAAACTGTTGCTGCACTTGTTTGGGCGTGGCTATAAGCATAGTGACATGAATTTGATTGGTCAGTATTTTTAGGCAAAGCACATGTTCTCAGCAAACAGAAAACAAAATATTGGAAGCGTGAGTCACGCTACCCGAAAATAAAATCTTTTTTTACATATATTTTTTTCTATAACTTTTTCCCCATGGTTCATTCATCATCTGACATAACTTTTTAGCGAAATCTAACCATAAGATTATTGAAAAAAAGCAAAAATGTAGACGACCACCTTTAACAAATTAATGTTTTTATAATGAAAATTAGTTGTTGTGTCTTTCATTCGGTGTTTTATTTTAAACACACACACACACACACACACACACACACACACACACACACACACACACACACACACACACACACACACACAAACACAAACACACACATAAAATATATGGGCTAACACGCAACAGCTGTGTTTATTTTATTTTATTCGGTGACACACACACATACACACACACATACGCGCACACACACACACACACACACACACATACATACACACACACACACACACACACACACACATACACACAGACATCTGTGTCTAAGCAGCGTGTGGGGTACACGTAACTGTTGGGGGAAGAGAGTCTGGTCTGAGGCAAGAGGTTTTAAAAACTTTTTTTTTTGTATAGCACATATATCTTCAGGAAGTTTAAAATTATGATATTTACGATATTTGAAATAATGTTTGCAATGACATAATCATGCGTGCGTGTGTATGTGTGTGTTTTTATGTGCGTCTTTTCCTCTTTTTTTCGCTCACACTGATTTGTTTCATTCTTTTAATAAGTCTTTGTCTGTTGTCACCATTAAATCAATGTGTCTATGTATGTATGTACAGCAGTCATTTCTGGCGGATATATGTAGAATTGTGTTTTTGTTGATTTCGATGAGAACGTCAAGGCCTGCCTGATTTAAACACACACACACACATACACACACACGAACGCACACACAGGCACACACGCGCGCGCGCGCACACACACACAGGCACACACACACACACACACACACACACACACACACACACACACACACACACACACACACACACACACGCAGAAACATATAGCAACATTTTAAACATCTTTGGCTTTTTATAAACGTCGGTTGGTTTCCGTTTTCGTTTTGCAAATTGTGAACACATTTTCCGTGCGCCTGTATCAGTTTGAACAGGTCACGTCAGATACTTTTATTTGTACAGTAACTGGGTTTGATACGTCATTTGAAAGAAGTGCTTTTGTCGAATGCACGCTTGAGCACGTTTAGATGATCACTGAAAGCGAGTTGCGGGTATGTTTGGTTTTACTTGCTTGTGTGTTTGTTATGCTTCCTTATTTCCGTCGTTTTTGTTTTTATTTCTTTCATTATTTTGTTCTTTCATTCTTTTGTTCGGTGTTTGTTTGTTGTGTGCCTTCTTGCTTTGTTTCTTTGAAATGCCCACATGTTTATCACGAACTGTATTGGTGCTTTTAACATTTTTAGAAAATAAAGGGGAAAGAAACTTCTTTGCGTTATGTCAATGTTTTTAGAAGATCCGAGTTAAAAGTAGAAAGAATTACAAAGAAGAGGCAGACGCATACAGGCGACAGAACGACAGGAAAGTGGAAGACCTGGCGGAAAAACTCAGCAGACTAGAACTATTTATGACAATTGCTCTTTTTTGATTGTTGACTGTAGTTATCTTTTCACTTTGTCCTTGCTTAACCATCGCCATGACAAAAACAAAGTTTCTTGGTGGAATAGCAGAAAAATGTAAGTTAAATTGTCTATCAAAACATGACCCAAAGTAAAAAAAACTCAATCGCTTTCGAGAGAAATAGTCACAAGACAGCGCAAAAGGATCAAATGTCATCGTCTCCTGTCCTTTTGTATTGGTGACACCTTTCTTTCACAATCCGACAGGTACCAACGAGAACTAGGTGGCGGTTGAACAAAATCTTTTCACGCACTCGTCGATTACAATATCATATTGATTTTTTTGCCCTGGGCTTTTTGTATTGGGTTATACTTATATAGCAAATGCATATCTGTACCGTTTTTGACGAAGTACTTGTACAGGCGATCGCACCTTTTACCGCCTCTGTTTACTGCCATTCTAATAGATTGAGAATAACGTTAGCCACTTGACATGACATTACATTCTTTAACATGTAGATAATGAAATTATATAGTTTGCCCTCAACGTATTGAGAATGACTATTCTGCTTCTTTGGAGTGGTGAGCAGTAAATCCTTCCCGATACATAATGAAAAATAAGAATTAGTTTCTTCATTTGCTAAATAAATTATTAACAGATCTCAAAATGCATCAAACACAATAAGAAGGACAATTGTCGCATGATTAAAGAATAACGACCCTAATGATTGCCAAGTTTTGGGGTAAAATAGTATGTTGAGTAGCTTTGTATTCTTCTTTTGCGCTTAAGCAGATAAAACACAAAAATTCCCGAATGAGCTTTTTTTTTAACCTATAATTCGCAGAATCTTCAGTTTTTGAAGATACATACAATGAACCCTAATTCAACAAGTATAATGCTATACCACTGAATTTTCTTAGACAATATTTTGTCATGTAACGTTGTTCTTTGATGGGGTCACAACGTTATTTTTTCTTCTCAGGTATATTTTTGAGAGGTAAGCGGATTGTATTGAATTCCATTAGATGCTAAACCTGAGGTGTCTTGGTCTGTGTCCAGGTTGGTGATACTGATATCCATGGAATCTTCGTTGGAAGAAAGGAGGGGAAGCTATCCACTTCACGTAGACAGCTTTCAGCTAAAGGTAACGGTAACCAATAAAATCAGTTACCTGCAGTGTGTTATACTTCTGTTTGGCCACACAAAAGACCAGGGTCATAAATATATATTTCCCTCGTTTTAACCTAATTTCTTTAAAGAGACCAAAAAGCAATGTTCTCACGTTAAAATGACGAACACGGAACGAATAACAGCGACGTTTCGACCTAAGGGTCTTCTTCAGGCACAAAAACACAAAAATACACACACAAAAAAGAAGAAGAAAGACGATATAACAGATAAAGAGGAGAATAACTGACAAAACAGCTGCACTGCACAAACCAACAAATGACAAAGACAGAGAAGCAAGGGAAGCTACTCGAGGGGAAGCCAACAATAACACAGGCAAGAAAAAAGAGTTGAAAAGCGGCAGTTTTGAGGTCTGTAGACCAAACACAATGTGGGTTTGTACAATTTCTTTGTTAAAACTTGTCTTTTTTTCGAAATTCTATTTTCACTATTTTATTTTACACACTTTGACTTTAAATCAAAGTGTTTCCTTTCACATAATATGCCCTCTTGGGGTTGTCAGATGATGGTGGTTTTCCATACCAACAGAAGCTACCTCTCCGAGAGTGGTTTGCTTTTTAGTTGGATACCATGGGTTGACAACTCTCGCCATCTCTACCATCAGACCACTGATGAGAATCATTAGTGTCGAAACACGTGTCTGATCTCGTTAGTAAAACAATGGTCCTCCTCTGGATTAGATTTCTCTGTTGATACGCTCTCCCCTCCGGGGTGTTAGCTTCTCTTTGAAATCTTGGTCCCGTCCGAGGAGGGTCTGATTTCCCCAATAGGACTATCTATGAAGGGACACCTTTCTCTCTTTTGCTCTGCTAAGAGATTTGTAAAATCTCGGAAGTAAGTCTCTGCTGACTTTTCAGTTGTTTCTTTCACAACTTTGTATATTTATAAAAGAGATTATTTGAATACACACGTTACTTTTTTTTCCGTTTTCTTTTCGAACAAACGTTACTGATTGTTACAATGCTAACACCACCTCTCAACGATTTCAAATGAAGTTGAACTAAGACAGAGCGCTAGACACACAAGTCACACAAACACACGCAAACACACCTTCTGAACAACATTTCGGTATTTTTGTTTTGCAGAGAAAAGTTAACGACTTGGGGACAGGATTTGATGACTTGAATGCCCGTGTGGAGACTCTTGAACACTCTTCACCAGATGAGAAACGCCAAAGAGAAGTGATGTTTGGTTATCTTACACACTTTCTTAGACAGACGTACATATAAAACACAGACAAAACAGCCACACAGACAGACATACCTACACACACATACACACAGAAACACACACAGAATCACACACTGACACACAGACACACAGACATACATACACACACACATACACACACATACACACACACACGCACACACACACACACACACACACACACACACACACACACACACACACACACACACACACACACACACACACACACACACACACACACACACACACACACACACACACAGAAACAAATAGCAAAGTTTTAAACATCTTTGGCTTTTTTATATTTAGTCAAGTTTTGACTAAATATTTTAACATCGAGGGGGAATCGAAACGAGGGTCGTGGTGTATGTGCGTGTGTGTGTCTGTCTGTCTGTCTGTGTGTGTGTGTAGAGCGATTCAGACTAAACTACTGGACCGATCTTTATGAAATTTGACATGAGAGTTCCTGGGTATGAAATCCCCGAACGTTTTTTTCATTTTTTTGATAAATGTCTTTGATGACGTCATATCCGGCTTTTCGTGAAAGTTGAGGCGGCACTGTCACGCCCTCATTTTTCAACCAAATTGGTTGAAATTTTGGTCAAGTAATCTTCGACGAAGCCCGGACTTCGGTATTGCATTTCAGCTTGGTGGCTTAAAAATTAATTAATGACTTTGGTCATTAAAAATCTGAAAATTGTAAAAAAAAAAATAAAAATTTATAAAACGATCCAAATTTACGTTTATTATATTTAGTCAAGTTTTGACTAAATATTTTAACGTAGAGGGGGGAATCGAGACGAGGGTCGTGGTGTATGTGTGTGTGTGTGTGTGTGTGTGTGTGTGTGTGTGTGTGTGTCTGTGTGTGTGTGTAGAGCGATTCAGACTAAACTACTGGACCGATCTTTATGAAATTTGACATGAGAGTTCCTGGGTATGAAATCCCCATACGTTTTTTTCATTTTTTTGATAAATGTCTTTGATGACGTCATATCCGGCTTTTCGTGAAAGTTGAGGCGGCACTGTCACGCCCTCATTTTTCAACCAAATTGGTTGAAATTTTGGTCAAGTAATCTTCGACGAAGCCCGGGGTTCGGTATTGCATTTCAGCTTGGTGGCTTAAAAATTAATTAATGACTTTGGTCATTAAAAATCTGAAAATTGTAAAAAAAAATAAAAATTTATAAAACGATCCAAATTTACGTTTATCTTATTCTCCATCATTTGCTAATTCCAAAAACATATAAATATGTTATATTCGGATTAAAAACAAGCTCTGAAAATTAAATATATAAAAATTATTATCAAAATTAAATTGTCGAAATCAATTTAAAAACACTTTCATCTTATTCCTTGTCGGTTCCTGATTCCAAAAACATATAGATATGATATGTTTGGATTAAAAACACGCTCAGAAAGTTAAAACAAAGAGAGGTACAGAAAAGCGTGCTATCCTTCTTAGCGCAACTACTACCCCGCTCTTCTTGTCAATTTCACTGCCTTTGCCATGAGCGGTGGACTGACGATGCTACGAGTATACGGTCTTGCTGAAAAATGGCAGCTACTTGACTAAATATTTTATTTTCGCCTTACGCGACTTGTCTTATTCTCCATCATTTGCTGATTCCAAAAACATATAAATATGTTATATTCGTATTAAAAACAAGCTCTGAAAATTAAATATATAAAAATTATTATCAAAATTTTTTTTTCGAAATCAATTCAAAAACACTTTCATCTTATTCCTTGTCGGTTCCTGATTCCAAAAATATATAGATATGATATGTTTGGATTAAAAACACGCTCAGAAAGTTAAAACGAAGAGAGGTACAGAAAAGCGTGCTATCCTTCTCAGCTCAACGAATACCCCGCTCTTCTTGTCAATTCCACGGGCACTGCCTTTGCCACGGGCGGTGGAGTGACGATGCTACGAGTATACGGTCTTCCTGCGTTGCGTTGCGTTCAGTTTCATTCTGTGAGTTCGACAGCTACTTGACTAAATATTGTATTTTCGCCTTACGCGACTTGTTGAAAAGTCGGGTGGTTTCCACTTTACTTTTGCAAATGTTGAACACATTTTCCGCGGTTTCCGTGTTTTCCGCTTTCACACACATACGAGGTATGATCCAAACAAAATGATCAAATGTGATTTTCGCACAGACTGTTCGGCGTATCTGGCCCAAAATACAGCAGTCATTAGAACTACTCTCCTCCTACATCAATGAGGGCCCCAAAGGGGGGGTATCATCACGATCACGGGAAGGGAAATTTTAGCTTTCACGATCACAGTTACCTTGATTTTTGTTTTCACGATCACAAACACCTTGACGAATAGAGGATCATAGAGTGATACAGCTGTGAAAAATGTACGTTGAAAATAAAATGCTTTGCAATAATGCCCATCACGATCACGAAAACAAATGACGATCACGATCACGAGACTTGATTTTTTTGTCATCACGGATCACGGGCAAAGTCCCATCACGATCACAGAAAAGGAAATTTCGGCAATCACGGTCAGAGAAAGGTCAAAAAACGCCAATTACGATCACGATTTTAAACCCTTTGGGGCCCTCATCAATGCAAAGTCACAAGTGTCTAAGCCAATCAGAAGAGGCCTTAAGGTGGCCTTCTTTGGGGTTGCCCTTGAGCTCTGATTTGACGGCTTTTTTAAGGTCCTGGGTGCAGTGAAACTTGTTGGCAAAAAGTTTGATTTTCAAAGAGGGTATAACCAGAAATCATAAGGGGTGTAATATGGTCTGAAGAATGTGTGAGGCAAACATGGGATCAATTGGTCTTTTAGGAATGGAGTTACGGCCCTTCTTTTGTGGAGACTGACAATTGTTCATGAAGGAGAAGGGCAGTCTGGGTTTCGCAGTTTGGTCGCTGACTGCTAAACTCGTAAGTAAGTTTGGGTAAAAAGGTTTCTGCATAGTATGTGACAATGACTGTGCTGTTAGTAGACAGAATATCGACAGCAACGGGACCTTCGTCGTCAAAAAATACAGCGAATAGCCCTGTTTCTGCTTTGAAAACCTCGCTTACAAATGTGATGCATCTCCTCATTTTGGTCTCGACACGCTTTGTTTCTGTGTTCTCTGGTACTAAAGTAGAAGGAAACCAAAGTCTGATAATCAGTGACTACAGTAACAACAAAATTGGGTCTACTGGGTTCACAGCGGTTGAGCAGATCGCGTGCAAGAGGACCCTGATGCTCCTTCCGTTCCTCTGTCAGCTAATGAGGCACCCATTTTGCGGCCAGCTTTTGAAGCGGAAGATCATTGAGTAGAATTCTCAGGACTATTCCATATCAAAGTTTAAACTTTGCACTCTATACTCGGTCTGGGTGGCCGAGTGGTAAACGCACTTGCCTCGGAAGCGAGATGTTGCGAGTTCGACCCTGGGTCAGGGCGTTAGCAATTTTCTCCATCCTTTCCTAACCAAGGTGGTGGGTTCAAGTGCTAGTCTTTCGGATGAGACAACAAATCGAGGTCCCTTCGTGTACACTACATTGGGGTGTGCACGTTAAAGATCCCACGATTGACAAAAGGGTCTTTCCTGGCACAATTGTATAGGCATAGATAAAAATGTCCATCAAATATCCGTGTGACTTGGAATAAAGGCCGTGAAAGGTGAATGCTCGCCCTAAATAGGCTTGAGCTTTGCTGGCCGATGTGAATGCGTGATATATTGTGTAAAAAATTCCATCTCACACGGCATTAATAGGTAACATGCGCCTTGAGTCGCCTTGTGGGGTGAGATATGTGCGCGATATAAATTCTCGTAAATAAAAATAAAATGAATATACTCGCATGTACACTTTTTAATCTTAGTTCTTAAATTTTGACACAGCAGCTACATTATTCTCGTTTGAAGCGCTCTTCGGAAGTTTTTTTGGCTTGTCAGAGTTATTCCCCTTTTCCCCAGTTTTGATTTCCCTTTTCTTTTGTCAGAGTGTAGAATATGGAACAGCTTTGATTCATGTAACGTCTTCAGCTTTGTATACATTTTCTTTGTACCATCATCCAGCTTCACTCTTTCAAAGAAGTGAAGATTGTCATGGCGCTTGACAAAAAACTCCGTTTTGAAGCACAACCCAAAAGTGACGTATTTTAAAACCTCGTCATTTATGACGTAGTAACCTAATGACGTCATCTCTTAGAGGTATACCAGTTAAATGGTTGGCCTTTCAAATAATATATTACTTTTTATGATCAGTGGTCTGAGACTTGTATAATCGCGGTTTGATCATTTTGTTTGGATCATACCTCGTAAACAAGTCGCGTAAATCAAAAATACAACATTTAGTCAAGCTGTCGAACTCACAGAATAAAACCGAACGCACTGCATTTTTCACCAAGACCGTATACTCGGAGCGTCGTCAGTTCACCGCTCGTAGCAGAGGCAGTGAAATTGACAAGCCAGAATAGCGCGGTAGTACTGGTTGTTTTCTGTACCTCCATTCTTTTTAATTTTCTGAGCTGGTTTTTAATCCAAACATCATATCTATATGTTTTTGGAATTAGGAACCGACCAGGAATAAGATGAAAATGTGTTTAAATCGATTTCGGAAATTTAATTTTAATAATAATTTTCATATTTTTAATTTTCAGAGCTTGTTTTTAATCCAAATATAATACATTGATCTGTTTTTGGATTCAGAAAATTATGAAAAATAAGATGAAAGTGTTTTTGGGTCGTTTAAAAAAAGAAGAAAATTAATTACAATTTTCTGATTTTGAATGACGAAACTAATTAATTAATTCTAAAGCCTCCAAGCTGAAATGCAATACCAAAGTCCGGCCTTTGTCGAAGATTGCTTCGCCAAAATGTCAATCAATTTCATTGAAAAATTAGGGTGTGATAGTACCGCCTCAACTTTTACAAAAAACCGGATATGACGTAATGAAAGACATTTATCGAATAAATGGAGAAAAACAAATGTCTGGAGATATCATACTAAGGAACTTTCATGTAAAGTTTTATGAAGATCGATTTAGTAGTTTATTCTGAATCGCTCTACACACACACACACACACACACACACACACACACACACACACACACACACACACACACACACACACACACACACACACACACACACACACACACGCACACATATACACACACACACATTCCACGACCCTCGTCTTGATACACCCTCCTATGTTAAAAAAAGCACATAGTTGAACATACAAAAATAGGCACTGCCAAATGTGTGTGTTCTTCAACATAACGTCGCAGGTGATATCCTTGCAGTCTGCTAATTGCTTGTTGTAAATCATAGTACTTGCTATGATGACAAGGGTCTCAGAATTTACAAATATGTTTGTTTTTGGAATGTCGTTCTTGCTGCTGATATTGTGAGTCAGGTGTACTAATTATAGGAAATGAAATTAGTATATTTACTTTTTCAAATACCTATCACAAGTTCTCATAGAAACTGATTTGTTTCCATTTTTTAACTGAATTTGACCCCGCCGTAACATTGAAAGTTAACAAGGTCAACTAGACTTGCATCAAGTGTGAACATCATCAAGGGCTAGTGAATGAATACTACAAGTTCATATCACTGTCCATTGGCTCTATTGACGCCCGTTTTTAATCGCACGCTTCTTTTTATATAATAAGCCGTCCATAACCTTACCTTGCCTCGAACAGTAAGATAAAGAGAACAGTACACAGAACGGAGAGATTCGGAAACTCGAGTCGAGTCAATACTGATTCCCACGCTCAAGAACTCAAGTGTAATATTTGAAGTTTCAATCTTTCCCGCCAACCGTGCGACAGAATAGCTCAGTGGTAAAGCGCCCGATCGCTTTTCTTTACAATGGTTGTCACGGATTTGATCCTCTTCGACCACAATTTTTTTTAACTTTAAAACAAATAATTCATAACTCGTAATTCTTGTATTTTATTCAGTATATTCATTCCAAACGTTTTAGATGATCTAATGAATCAAAATAATAATAAAGTTGCATAATTATTTAGTACTTCCGGCAGCGGATAATTTCCCCAGAATAACCCATTCTATTTTTCAGTAACATCGGCTTTTGTGAAACGCCATATGGGTATCACCGCGACTACATGTAATGATGAGATCAAGAAAACGTACACAACACAAATACGAACGGGGAAACTCGGGAAACCGATGAGTCGACACATGCTCGAATGATAGTTGAGCACTTCCGGGGCAGTTCTGGGGCTATAGATGTGTAAAGTTTAAGAGTTTAATCTCATAAACATTTCAGAAAAATTCAATGTTATTTTTTGTTTGGTTCTAAACCATAAAGGTCGTGACAGGAAAATTGGTAGCGGATTTGGAAAACAATATCTTCACTTCCATTGATCGTTTGTATCAAAACTTGGCGGCACAGTTTGTTGATGCTATTAGAAGCAATATATATGCACGGAGGGCTGAATTGTAATGCACACGTTGGTGGTTATGACATACATAGTGACAGCATAACAGTTGTGGCACTTGTGACGTAATAGTTTTGGCAATTAGAATGTTGCCTCTATTACACTGTAACTTGTCTAACTTTATTGGTAAGGTAGATTTCCTTCAGCACAATCATTCGAAAAGGTTTTTGTTGTTGACAGCTTTACCGTACAGCCATGCGCAAAGTATACGCGTTTTTGACAGAGTGTGCCGCGGTCTTACTAAAACTTAGGCTACGTTTTTGTCAACTGTATCTCCTCAAAAAAAAATCGTTGCTAGTCAGATGCACAGTAATAACTTAACATAGAGTCAGCTTGTTTGAGCAATACACGCCACGCAGAACCGCGCGCTGTACATGTTTCTTTTTTTTTACAATGCATCATGTGATTCGAGGTAATGATATGTACTCCCAACTTTGCGTCATTTTTAATTCTACTCCGTTTTGCTCATATCTATCGACACGTATCATTAACATCAATAAAACCTCCTATGTAGGTTGCCTTCTATCTCTGAGCTCCAGTTTCATTTTGGAGTTGAAGAAGAGCTAGAAACAGAAGAAACCCCAAATGACACCAGCTTCTTAGAATTGATGCGGTAGGGTTACCGTTGAACCAGAAAGAGAGGTTCACGAAATATTTTAGGCTTACAACGATACAATACAATACAATACAATACAATAACTTTATTAATCTCTAAAAGAGAAATTGCATTGCTGAGCTTTTGTGTCCGTAATAAAACATACATACAACATTCAAAAATAAACATTTGTTTTTTGTCATTCATACATTCTTGTGTTCTTATACATTTCTTCAATTCATACATCAATATTCTATCATAATTATGTACATACATTTATTCTCTTTTAACAGTCTGTCTTCAAACGCATCTCAGAGAGGGAGGCTAGAGATTTGTGTTGTGCACTCAACTTGCCATTTCCACGACAGTTATTAAAGCCATAATGTTTTAACATCTGACAAATTGTCAGCATACTTGCACTATTTTTGAAGGCAGATTAATTAGTCTCACGTTTTGTTTGTTTGTGGTTGTTTTTTCTTTGGCAGAGAAATTCCTCTTTAATCTCATAGATTTCATCAGGACATACATAAACGAGTTAACGGTCCTTGTAAGATCATAGACCAATATAGTAGGTTTAGATTTGTTACATTCTAAAAATAAACGTTAAATGTGTTTGGGGTGTTTTTGTGTATCTTGAGACGGGTGAATTATGCAATAAATAAACGATTTTGACTTGTGTGTTGCATTTGCAGTTGGAGAAGTCAAAACAAGAAGTCCGCAAGCTGAAAGAAGAACTGAAAACCGTCAAGACGGACCTGGAAAAGATAACAACACAAAGCCAAAATGATCAAACAAAATTGCAGGTACACAAAGTGTGTGTGTGTGTGTGTGTGTGTGTGTGTGTGTGTGTGTGCGTGCGTGCGTGCGTGCGTGTGTGTGTGTGTGTGTGTGTGTGTAAGTGTGTGTGTGTGTGTGTGTGTGTGTGTGTGTGTGTGTGTGTGTTCTTACATACTGCATCACAAGTCCCGCAACTCTCGAGAGTACTGTAATATAGACTTAAGTTAATCCATTGCAAAAAAAATATACTGCTGATTGTGACACTTTTGGCAATTTCGTCGGGACTTTGTGTTATCTTTGGAAAGATTTAACAATGACTTTCTTAATACAAGGTGGTTCTGTGGGTGTTAATTCAACATAAGAATAGATTGAATATTCTGTTATTGGACAGATGTTCTGACGTGTTGCGACCCATTCGTTTATTGCAGGATTGTCAGGAAAAGATACAACATTTGGAGATAGAATTAGAAGAGAAGAAAGCAAACGTTCGGCGACTAGAAGAGGAAATGGGAGGCGTCAAAGAGGATCTTAAAACGACCAAAGCTGACCTCCAAAAAACTGCAGTAGAATCACGTGCTAATAAAGAAGACCTTGCCTCAACAAAGCAAGAACTCGCTGCCACGAAGCAAGAACTAGGTGGAACAAAGCTCAAACTTGACCAGCACACAGCAGATATTGAGTATTTGAAACAGGTTGTAACTGCTGGTCAGCACAGAACCCCAGGAGCCACCCAACCTATCCAGTGCACAGAGCCACCTCCAGACAATGCAGGTGCCCAAGCTATGGTTGAATTAGGACAGAGAGGACAACGGCAGACACGAACTGATCAGCCCCGGCATACAGGACAGCCGCAGCGAGAAAGGAGAGAGCAAGCAGCTGTCCAGAATCCGCAAGCACAGCCACTGACTTCACGTCGAGTGCGTCAAAGCAGCTTCCCAATACCCAATCCTTCGGATAAGCCAGTAAAGTATATGCCTGGTAAAAAGTAGAAAATCTATCAAGTGTAATAACGATACAAATCAGTGTAAGTAACTGCATGAATGGCATAGTGAAAGGGGGACCGAGGCGGAGATGTTTGTTTTCCCTTGTCATCTTCCTTAGGCCAAAAAAAAAAAAATAGGTGTGGTTACGGTAACATAGCCCCAAAAAATAGGGTAGGTAGGTAGGCAATCACTTTTTTTTTTTTTTTTTACTTTTTTTTCTAATGTGTACAAATTAAACCTACTTGACAGGGAAATAAGTGTGCGACTCGGGTGCTTTCGCTTTCATTGCGTTTTTTGCACTCGTTTTTTTTGTTTTTTTTTGTTTTTGTGACAAATGTAATAAAAAGTTATAGGATCGGCCCCTAAAAATAGGGTAGGTCGGGTTACCGTAACCACACCTATTTTTTTTTTAGGCCTTACACCAATCGGAGGGAAAATGAGAGCACATTTAGTTACCACATGTATTATATAGCAGATGTACTCACTACTATCCTGTTTTTGTGTGTGTTTTTCATTTATTTTTCTCCACGAATCATTACTACGGCTTAGACTCTGTATTTTTACTACAATATCTATAGCACATTTAATGTTTGCTGACACCCACATCTAAACTACCCGCTGCAAATGCGATATTCTATTTTCCAAATCATTATGCAGTGTTACTGTTTATCATGAATGAAAACAAATCCTTCTTTCTTTCGTTTTCTTTTGTTATAGAAGTTAACCTCATGTTTAAAAATATTCGTTATATTCAATTGTTATTTTTGTTTGAAACCATTTGTGTGAGACAAATATATCATTATTTGACAAGATGTATTGAAGATTCTAAGAGCTGATAAACACGGTTAGCCGCTTTCTGACTCAAATACCTGAACGTGTAGACATTATATTTGAAAGATCATCGAGTATTATTGAACAGTGTTATACCATTAGAATTAGCACGAGATTAACATAATCTGTGTAAAAGTGATCCCAGTGAGAAAAAAAATGCGGTTAAATCGAATGATGATTGTCATCAGAACTTTTTTTCTTCTTTTTTTCTGACACACTTTGAAATAAAGCTTAAATACATTTCTTTTACTGTCTTTCGTAACATTTAAGGGTGTTGCTCTCTCTCTCTCTCTCTCTCTCTCTCTCTCTCTCTCTCTCTCTCTCTCTCTCTCTCCCTCTCTCTCTCTCTCTCTCTCCCCCTCTCTCTCTCTCTCTCTCTCAGTCTCTCTCTCTCTCTCTCTCTCTCTCTCTCTCTCTCTCTCTCTCTCTCTCTCTCTCTCTCTCTCTCTCTCTCTCTCTCTCTCTCTCTCTCTCTCTCTCTGCGCTCTCTCTCTTTGGCTATAATGTACACCTACCCTTTTTCGGATGAACAAACAACCATTTAGATGTGTCATGATTTAAATGCAATGTATTGCTTGTTTCATTAATTTACTTTTAAATGCAATGTATGGCTAAGAGCATTGTATTTGTTTTAAACTTTGTTGCGTCAGTGCAATCTGCTCTTTACCGCTAGATTCACACCAATGAACTCGCAATTTCCCTCTATACAATGCATTTTGTGTACATAATATGTATAGTAAGTTCTTACTTCACTTATCGGTTAAAATGTAGACGTGTTTTGTTTGTCTTTAGTTATTCCCTCTTTAAGGCGAGGGCTGGATGTAAAAAAGCAAATCACTGCTTAATCTATTACCCTCGTTAAATAAAGAATCCCCATGATTTGTACATTGAAAAACGTTTCTTGTGTTCGAAATTGTTTCCCTCTCCCCGAACTATCGCAATGAACTATCAAGTTTTGGCGAAGCAGCCTTGCATGCAACTGAGGTAAAAAAAAAAATAAAAAAAAAGTTTTGGCGATTCAACTTTCTGAGTTCTGAGCTCTCTCTCTCTCTCTCTCTCTCTCTCTCTCTCTCTCTCTCTCTCTCTCTCTCTACTCTCTCTCGCTCTCTCTCGCTCTCTCTCGCTCTCTCTCGCTCTCTCTCTCTCTCTCGCTCGCTCGCTCGCTGTCTCTCTCTCTCTCTCTCTCTCTCTCTCTCTCTCTCTCTCTCTCTCTCTCTCTCTCTCTCTTTCTCTCTTTCTTTCTTTCGTTCTTTCTTTCTTTGTCTGCAAGAGAGTTCCAAGTAATGTTCGCCGTCCTGGAAACATAGCGCAAATTTCAAATGCTTCAAATGAGAGTGAAAAACCAGCAACATTAATTAAATATTGTTTTAAATGAGCACCAACATCTCCACAACAAATAACGGTGTAAAACGTGACTATGTTCGCACCATGAAAAAAAGCAAGTACAGCAGGCATTATACACACATGTAAACACGATTAGAACCTCCAAAACGCTTGACATTTCTAAAGTGGCTTAAACAATTGACCGTTGCGACTCGATAGAAAGAAGCGTCAACATGTCGTTCAAATCCGGACTTGACCTATAAAATAAAAGTCTCGCGGCCTGCGAGACTTTACGTCGCTATCACATTTTGAGAGTGACGCAAAGTTGAGTTCCACGTTCTTGTTTCGACAAGGAAGATGTGAAGCACTGATCCTGAAATGAGAACAGGCAGCTAAGGCAATCCTGCAAATGTTGAGTCGGGAGTTTTTTTTAATTTTTTTTTTATAACAAACATGGTAACAGTATTTTCTGTTTGCACACATACTCTCTCATTTACATGCGGTTCAGAAAAACTTGTACATTATACAAAAGGACTAAAAATAGTCATACGTGAAAAAAATATACGTGTCAACATGTGTAGCATCAAAATGATCATATGTCCATATATTGATCTTTTTTTTTTTTAAACAATATTCGCATCATAATGTATGGCTGTCTTTACATTATATCAAAGAAAATAAACAATAATTTGTTTTTAATTAATAAAACTTCAGACTAACGAAATCTCAAAACAACATGATTTCCAAAAATAATTTCCAGTGTTAATCGTGAATCGGTTTTTTTAAAAATGCTTACGCACATCTTTGCGATTAAAATAATGTGATTAATCTTCTTCATATTTTTGCTGTTACTTTTTATACCAAAAAGCACATCTGTAACATTCAACCTAATTCTTTCACCAATGTTTACTAAAATGTACATTTCAATATATTTCCAAAACCTGAGCACTGTTGGGCACTCAAAGAAAAAATGCTCCAATACATCAAGTTCATCCTTACAATATGTACAGTTTTTATCAGCCTTCACTTTCATTTTACACAATAAAATATTAGTTGGATAAATGTTTTGCAATATTTTCCAATGCAGTACACGTAATCGAACTTCACTAGTGACATTTCAAATCCTAATTTTCTTCTCCAAAATCCTTCTGAGCAGGGTTGGCTGTAATGTTTTCCTACCAGAATCTTTCGAATTTCTTTTACTGATTTAACTTTTTTCCCACAGAAGGTCGGAATGTCACAGACTGAACAATTTACATCGTTTATATCGACATTTCTTAAAAGGAGATGTACAGCTATTCGAACAACATTGTACTCAAGCAATCTATTTGCAGTGTAGCCAGTTCTTTCACACACTTCTTCATAGGTAGAAAAACGTCCATTCTCACACACATCGCTCACATACATTATACCACTTTTAATCCAATCCGCAAAAAAGAGTGGGTTTCCTTGACAAATTATATCTTTGTTGTTCCACAACAAACCGGAAACAGAATTACCATTATTATCAACTTGATTGCTATCAAGCCATGCCTTCAACACAGCGGACCAAAATTCCGATTTAATACTGTCCAATCCTTTAAATGGTTAGCTATTAATGTTCGCAAAAAAACACTCAAAGCGACTCCCAAAACGGAAAAACAGTGCTTTTGGGAGCCATGACCATTTCTGGTCTTCATTAGACAGAGTTAGCTTCACAACCCAGCTTAACAAAAAAGGAACACTGCATCTGACGCAAATCAATCATATTTAATCCACCTTGCTTTACAGACAGACAGACAGAGGCAGACAGAGACAGAGACAGAGAGGCAGACAGAGAGAGAAACAGAGAGAGAGAGACAGGCATAGAGAGGGGACTAGAAGGCCAAGACCAACAAGTGCTGTACTCTTGTATTTACGAGACGACGACAGTAACTGGTTGCATTGAACAAAAGTGTACACATGACTATAATATTTGCTTCATTGCCACGGCCATCGTAAAGACGTGAGACATTACTTTTTTGTTCTTTTTTACATAACAAAAAATCAGAGAACCGGCCACCTAAAATAAAACCGTAAAGGAAAATATACAAGCGTTTACTTTAATCTATGGAGTACTCTATTGTATTGTCGTTCCACTTGTCTTAACCACCCAGGAAGAAAGTAGTCGTGCTAGACAACGGTGCATTGACTCCTCTGCATTCTTTATACATTTGCTTAATCGATCTGTTGGAAAAAATACAGCAAAAGACGGTTGAACTGATCTTCAATGGGTCTATGGGGAGGGAGACACTCTAATCTCTCTCACTCACCCCAAGAGTATTATTTACTTAGCTAAGCCGTGCAGGTGTTCCTGAAAAGGTATGTTCGGCAGACAAAAGAACGCGTTGCACCAGCTGTGAGTCGATATTGAATTGCAGTAAAGGTACAACTTAAACACACACTACAAACACAGACACACGAAGACACAGACACACAAAGACACAAACACAAGACAAGACAAGACAAGACAAGACAAAACAAATTTAACGAGGGTAATGGCTTGTTTTTATCAAGCCTTCGCCCACGATCGAGATGGACTAAGCTAATAATTATACGTTAAATAAATGTGAAAAAAGCGAGAAAAAAAAAGAAAAAAAAAGAAAAAGAAGCAGACAAATATTGCAGGTATAATAACCGTCGCATTCACAAGACATGTCATGAAATCGATAAACTACGAATTTATCTACTAAAGCTTGTGAACAGTATAATAAAACAAGGCATCAGAAACATTCGTTCAGGCTAAACGAGAACGAAATCTACCATGGATAAGAAATGAAAAGTATCTATCTTTAAAAGTCTTGAGATTGACGAAATGTCTGTGAGTGTATGGCAGTGAAGATACAGAAAGTGAATACGATTACGAATTCGAGAGAGAAAGAGAGAGAGAAAGAGAGAGAGAAAGAGAGAGAGAGAAAGAGAGAGAGAGAGCGAGAGAGAGAGAGAGCGAGAGAGAGAGAGAGCGAGAGAGAGAGAGAGAGAGAGAGAGAGAGAGAGAGAGATAGAGAGAGAGAGAGAGAGAGAGAAAGACAGAGAGAGAGAGAGAGAGAGAAAGACAGAGAGAGAGAGAGAGAGAGTCAGAGAGATAGAGAGAGGACTCAGAACTCAGAACTGTAATACACAAGGATAAAGGTTTTAAGCTTAGCCTAATCTTCCAACCTGTCCTACAAACAAAACACAAAACATAGCAGCAATAGCCTACATCATTAAACGGGGCCGTAAACAGGCAGTTTAGTTTCAAGAAGAAGGGAGAGGGGGTCGCGGAAGTACGCATTCAGATTCACTACACATGCATAGAAAATGAAAATACTTGAGGTCATTGCATACATAATCGGAATACTGAATAAAAACTAGATTTCAGGGGGCAGTTTATATTCTCATCAAGTGTGTGTGCACCCACCTTTTAAAGGAGAGAGAGAGAGAGAGAGAGAGAGAGAGAGAGAGAGAGAGAGAGAGAGAGAGAGAGAGAGAGAGAGAGAGAGAGAGAGAGAGAGAGAGAGAGAGAGAGAGAGAGAGAGAGAGAGAGGGAGAGAGAGAGAGAGAGAGAGAGAGAGAGAGAGAGAGAGAGGGCTTTCCCAACAGTCAAACATGTCTATAACGACAACCCAAGGAACCAACGAAAAATGGTCCTTTAGACAGACAGGTGGTTGATATGAAAAGATGAATTACACAGGAAATACACAGAAACCTCGTGCGGGTTACTTCAGTGGTTGTAAAGAGGAGACCTATATAGATACAACAAGAGCATGCTTTGTCCTCTGCTTTTAAGCTATTATCACTACAGACACGGGCAGGCTGGAAGAGTGCATACATTCTATGTAAGTACACGTTGTGATTATACAATGCCATAGTCTTGAAAAAGGTTTCACGCAAAAATAGTACATTCAAATCTTGCATTCGTCTTGAATAACACACACGGGAGACACGCACACGCACGTCTGTAAAGCACGACAAACTCAGGGGAATGCATTCGCCGGTCTGACTGTGTAACGCAGAACAACATGGCAATTATGCTTGAAGATCCTTGAC
>NW_027127161.1:0-25000 GCF_037325665.1 Littorina saxatilis
TCTCTCTCTCTCTCTCTCTCTCTCCCTCTCTCTCCACCCATTGCACACCGGTTGGACCGTACATAAGGTAACGTTAAATTATGCTTGTGCAACGTATGTGGGAGTATCACTTATAACCTCAGGGTATCTCTTATCCTGTTGCGCATCTATAGACTAGAGACAGCGCTGGTTAGACTAAAACATGGATCGGGAACTTCAGTACGTACTTAGGACTACCGCGGCTGTGCTTGCAAGTTTGGATAGTTCTTTCTTTCTCATTTGATCCGAGTTTTATCTGTCTCATTAAATGCCATTTTTCTACCTACTACACATATAATTTTCCTAATTGATTCCCGAAGATAAGTTAGTTTCGCTTCCACGTTTCGGTTTTCACTAATTCAACATGGCCGGCGTCGGCAATGCATCTTTGATCATCATCTTCTTCCGAAGAGGACTGGGTTCTTGCGAACGTCTCAGAGTCCTGCGGTTGAGTCACTGTTACCGATAGTGGTTAGCTCCGGCAAACAGGGAGATTAAAAAGGTGGGGAGGTTTAAAACTATGCGGTACAGGGGAGAGTGCGTTCAAGGGCGGGCTCTCATGCCCGACTGCACTGAGGAAACTGTGGCCGAGACGGGAGCGAAGGAGGGGCCTGCTTCGGCCGATGAACAAAGAAACTGTGATCGAACAAGTATGGTGTGACGACGGACTCGGTTTCCAGCAACTGTCCGCCGACTCAGCGGCAAAATATGAGTTGACACGTCCGAGGTGAAAGGTAATAATAGTCTCTTCTTATTAGAATGAAGGTCATTGTTTATGACTAAAATACAGTAGAATCACATAATGCACGAAGGAATGGAACATGTACATGGAATAAGATTGTCCGTCCACTAAGACACATTCCTAAAGGTGGAACCAACATCCTGACGGCTATGCAGAGGAAGTGTTCTTTTTATTAATTTTAAGAAATGCATTCAAATAAAACAAATAGGGAAATGCCCACTGAACAGAAACACCCAGGCTCCTGATTTTTGGTATGAATCCAAGTTGAGAGAGATCAGCTGAGCTAGGATTTTACATGGAATAAGATCATCCCTCCACTTGCATACAATGTATACAACCAGAAATGAAGATACAGTGTGCTTGATGTGGTGATCAAGTGACATTTTGCTATGAATGTGTTTAAGCAACTAGTAGCTTCTTCAGCGTTAATTCATTAAACAATCACTCTTATTCTTAGCACATAGAGCACATTGAATGAGTGTGTGCATGTGTGTGTGTGTGTTTGTTATTGCAATGTAAGACCTTATAATATAAATATACACAAATTATAACACATGCTGGGATTCTAAATATGTTCTGTTTACTTGCAGGTCTCAGTTATTACCAAGCCCTGCCTCATTCTTCCCGCAACACTGACATGGTGCTGTTGTAGAACACAAGTAAGTCCTTTGATCATTTCCAAAATACACTAGTGCAATAGCTTGTGAGTGCAACTGGTGGTAATGAGAATATTTTACCACAAAAGGCTAAAGTACAAATAACAGATTTATTATGTTGGAAAAAGAAGTAAGCCAGAGCAAGTGATTAGTGTACCAGTTAGCTTGGGTGGATGTATTATATAATTACAATTTACAGTCAGCATAGAATGTTGAGGACAGTCTAGAATTTTTCTCGCCCTGTGAATTCAACTGCAAATCAGATGGCATGAAGAAATCAATGTTATATTATGCTCTGCATTGAGTGAACCATCTCCTGTCATTCTGAGTGACACATCTCTTTAACTGAAAAACATGCCAGTAATTAAATCCAGGCTACATGGGGATGGAAAATGACCCTGGCAATTTCAACCTCTGAACTTGCCTTGTCACTACAGTATAATGTGGCTATGCTTTAACATGGAATCCCTCATCTTGGCCACATACAAAAAATTATATATTCAGTGACTGCTTGCTGTGGTGAGTTAAAATGTGTGATGAAATATTTTCACAAAAAGGTACCAGTGTTGTTAACAAAACTAATTCTTTAACAAACAAACAAAAACCACTCTGCACAGAGAGCATTCAAGCTGATCTATGTTGCTATTCGTCCAAGTAGAGGGATGATCTTATCCCAAGTAAAAGCCTGACAAGATCTGAGACTGTGAAGCAAAATGTTTTTACATGGTAAAGTAAGCCTTTAACGAGCAAGTATGTCTATTGCACTGGGTGTTTTATTATTATTGTATCATTTTTCTTTCAGGTAGTCTCTCTTTAAACTGACTTTCTACACCATGGTGTCTCTGGCAGTGTTATATTGGCAGAAGACAGTTGGAACTGGATTCCTCATTTAGATGGTAGGCATGTTTTGGGCTTTTGTGTTGCTTTGGTGTATGTGTGTGTGTGTGTGTATGTGTGTGTCTGTTCTATACCAGAAATAAACACACTGTTTGCTTGCTGTGGTGAAGTGACATTTTGTGATTTTTTTTTTAAATGAGCTAGTACAGTTGTAGCTTTTACAGCATTTATTCATAACACAATCGCACTTGGCGCAGAGAGCAACCAGACCGTTCATTGTGGGTATGTGAACAAGTTAAGAGATCATGTCTTATCCCATTTTAAAGCCTGACCAGATCTTAGACGGTGAGCCAAATTGTTTTCATGAGAAGGAATGTGCCTTTCAGAGAAATCTATTAACTACAGTATTACTTTACAAAACATATTTTAAGAAATGAAATGTGTTACAAGTAACAGCCATGGGGGTGATAGCCTGTAGGTGGAATAATAATCTTCAATTGCCCAGAAATGATTGTTATCTGGTCAAGAAATGCAAAGCATTTTGATGTTTGTGACGATTAGTTACTCTTTATCACGTTTGGTCCCTGATTTTGCTGTCCTTGTCTGCGTTGGGCAGGTGTGCGTCCATGATGTCATTGCTATTGAAAACTAATCTGTACTGCAAAGTAAATGTACCCGTACATGGCAGTTGTCAACCGGGGCCAGCCATGACTGGGACTGATTTATGCACATGCACTCGACACCAGGTGGGCGGGGCCAGTGGTTGGGGTGTGATTCCCTGCCTTACACCACCACAAAGTGTAGTATCAGCAGACAAGACTGAGCAGAACTTCTGCCCCCCCCCCCCCCCCCACCAATTGACCACTCAGTGCCATGTGCCTGCAGCTGTATCATAAACACTTTGTGACAATAGTTGTTACCTCCTTAGAACAGATCTTGTGATGCTCCTCAGTCAGTCAGTGTTTGATGGATGCTAACTGGTATACTTGACATAGTGTTCATATGAAAGTTTTATGTGTTGCAGCTCATCCAGATCACAGGTACACAAAGGAGCTGGTTACAGTGATAACATAGGCACATGGAACTGCTTATGGACTACTTTAGAAAGTGAGCGGTTACAACCAAGACTCTTCCGTCAGGAAGGTCTGCGGAAGGGTGCTTGATCTGTTTCCTCGGACAGGCTTTTCAAGACTAGGTAGGTTAAACCACATGATTGGGCTTTAATTATGAATGCACTTCAAAATTCACTCTATTTCATTATCTTGTACAACCCCCCGCGGGTTAGGGGGAAGAATTTACCCGATGCTCCCCAGCATGTCGTAAGAGGCGACTAACGGATTCTGTTTCTCCTTTTACCCTTGTTAAGTGTTTCTTGTATAGAATATAGTCAATGTTTTGTAAAGATTTTAGTCAAGCAGTATGTAAGAAATGTTAAGTCCTTTGTACTGGAAACTTGCATTCTCCCAGTAAGGTAATATATTGTACTGCGTTGCAAGCCCCTGGAGCAATTTTGTGAACAAGAAACAATTAACAAATCTTCAATAGTACTGACCAAAGAAGAAGGTCTAATTGTGTGATCATGATTTGATACATATGCTTGACCCTGAATATGTGTTTTATTTGTTTTGTTTCAGAACAAAGTTTGGTGAAGTAGAAGCTACCGCTGTAGGCTGGTGTAAGGCTGAAGAAGAACCTCTGACAAGTCAATTTTCAAGCAACTGAGCACGAACCCAGGTACAAGACACAGAGCTCTCTTTCTATCGGTCTGTTATTCATAGAATGACACTAACAGTGACACAAGTAAATAATCTGTATCATTGTCTTGACCTCTAGAAATTTGGTAGAGAATAAGATGACTGATAGTATTATTTTGATTATTTCATGGTCATTACAGTGGCCTCCACCCCTGCCCCTTTTAAGACACCCCAATCTAAGACTCCTTCCTATTAATGACCCTGTTTTCGCAGACTTCTTGTTCATAACATCTGTAAATTCACTCCCATTTTAAGACTTGCTCCATTTGGACTTGGACTGGGTGGCCGAGTGGTAACGCAATTGCGCTCGGAAGCGAGAGGTTGCGAGTTCGACCCTGGGTCAGGGCGTTAGCAATTTTCTCCCACCTTCCCTAACCTAGGTGGTGGGTTCAAGTGCTAGTCTTTCGGATGAGACGAAAAACCGAGGTCCCTTCATGTACACTACATTGGGGTGTGCACGTTAAAGATCTCACGATTGACAAAAGGGTCTTTCCTGGCAAAATTGTATAGGCATAGATAAAAATGTCCACCAAAAATACCCGTGTGACTTGGAATAATAGGCCGTGAAAAGTAGGATATGCGCTGAAATGGCTGCGATCTGCTGGCCGATGTGAATGCGTGATGTATTGTGTAAAAAAAATTCCATCTCACACGGCATAAATAAATCCCTGCGCCTTGAATATGTGCACGATATAAATTGCATAAAATAAAAAGATAAAATAAATCCCTGCTCTTAGAACTGTACCCACGGAATACGCGCGATATAAGCCTCATATTGATTGATTGATTTTAAGACCTGATTTTGCTTATTTTGGATTTCGAAAAAGAGAAAAACAAATTCCCACTCTGTACAGAATTAAGCCAGGTTCATGATTTTTGTATGGACCAAGTTGAGAGATGGCATTTGTATAGGCCTGACCAGATCTGAGATGTTGAATCTAATTGCTTACGAAGAAAGCATTGTGTCATTATAGGCACACTACTTCTCGTCACCGTCTCAGTTCTGGCCAGGCTTTAACATAGGATAAGCTCATCCCTCAACTTTGTCACATATGAACAATCGACACACTGACTCTTGCTGTTGTGAGTTGACATTTTTTGATGAATTTATTTCTGGAAAAGGCACCATGCAGTGCTGTTTCAGGGGTGGGACTTTTCCGCGGATTTCCGCGGACACAACTTACGAATTCTGCTGGAGTAATCTATTTTTCCGCGTCACATTTCATTACAATATCTATGACTTGTTGACTGAATGATTTGGAGAGACGTGGAGATGAAACAGAACACTGGAGGCTTGAGAGTTAAATTGTGCTGACTGAAAACTCCTGATAACTAATAGTAATTTTGAGGGGGGGGGGGGGGGGGGGGGGGGGGGTGGGGAGTGTGGAGAATGTCTTTTTTGTCAGATTGCACAGATTTTAATGTACCATTTAACCAAAATTCGGGGTAACATGCCCCCGAACCCCCTGGAAAAAAAGGGATTTCCTCTTTTTTCATCACAAGAGAGTCCCACCCCTGTGTTTACAGAATTCCTTGTTTAAAACTATCACTGTGCACAGAGGGAAGGGGGGGGGGTGTATTTGACCACCCCTGCGTTTACAGAATTCCTTGTTTAAAACTATCACTGTGCACAGAGGGAAGGGGGGGGGGGGGGGTGTATTTGACCACCCCTGTGTTTACAGAATTCCTTGTTTAAAACTATCACTGTGCACAGAGGGAAGGGGGGGTGTATTTGACCACCCCTGTGTTTACAGAATTCCTTGTTTAAAACTATCATTGTGCACAGAGGGAAGAGGGGGGGGGGGTGTATTTGACCACCCCTGTGTTTACAGAATTCCTTGTTTAAAACTATCACTGTGCACAGAGGGAAGGGGGGGGGGGTGTATTTGACCACCCCTGTGTTTACAGAATTCCTTGTTTAAAACTATCACTGTGCACAGAGGGAAGGGGGGGGGGTGTATTTGACCACCCCTGTGTTTACAGAATTCCTTGTTTAAAACTATCACTGTGCACAGAGAGAAGGGGGGGGGGGGTGGATTTGACCACCCCTGTGTTTACAGCAGAATTCCTTGTTTAAAACTATCACTGTGCACAGAGGGAAGGGGGGGGGGGGGTGTATTTGACCACCCCTGTGTTTACAGAATTCCTTGTTTAAAACTATCACTGTGCACAGAGAGAAGGGGGGGGGGGTGGATTTGACCACCCCTGTGTTTACAGCAGAATTCCTTGTTTAAAACTATCACTGTGCACAGAGGGAAGGGGGGGGGGTGTATTTGACCACCCCTGTGTTTACAGAATTCCTTGTTTAAAACTATCACTGTGCACAGAGGGAAGGGGGGGGGGTGTATTTGACCACCCCTGTGTTTACAGAATTCCTTGTTTAAAACTATCACTGTGCACAGAGGGAAGGGGGGGGGGGGTGTATTTGACCACCCCTGTGTTTACAGAATTCCTTGTTTAAAACTATCACTGTGCACAGAGGGAAGGGGGGGTGTATTTGACCACCCCTGTGTTTACAGAATTCCTTGTTTAAAACTATCACTGTGCACAGAGGGAAGGGGGGGGGGGGTGTATTTGACCACCCCTGTGTTTACAGAATTCCTTGTTTAAAACTATCACTGTGCACAGAGGGAAGGGGGGGGGGGGTGTATTTGACCACCCCTGTGTTTACAGAATTCCTTGTTTAAAACTATCACTGTGCACAGAGGGGGGGGGGGGGGGGTGTATGTGACCAAGTGAAGTGCATTGCTACATAATAAAATGAGCAAATCCGTCCCGTGAAGAAAACTTCTGCTTACTTAATTGTCAGATTTGCCAAGGCGTGTACATGAAATAAGATTATCATTCTAAATGCTGAATCAACATTCTGACTGTTTCCTATGAAACCAGGCTTGATTTTTGGTATGAATCCAAGTTAAGGGATAGCATGTGTAAAAGCAGAATTGTGTACAGAGGCAGCTTTGTGTTATTAAAGGCCGGCTGCTTTTCGTGAACACAGTTTGGCTCACATCTCACATCACCTGCCAGGCTTTAAAAAAAAAAAAAAAATTTTACCATGGGATAAGACTATCCCTCCATTTAAGCACATACCAGCAATAAACACAGTGGTTACTTGTGATGAACAAGTGGCAAGACAAATGATTTAAGCATCACATAACCTTCCTAAGTGAAGTCAAGTTATGTGTCTGTGCCAGTGTGTGTGTGCATGTGTGTGTGTCAGCATAGAATGTTGAGGACAGTTCGATGGTAAATAACCCTGACAATTTTAGCCTATGATTGTGCCTACATTGTGGCAGGATTGGATGTGGATCTTCAAAAGCCTAAGGCTAAGTTAGCAAAAAAGTATGTAAAAGTACATTTTGAATAGTAGTTTTTTTCTCAGAGGGAAGATATCACAAGATATGATCGTTCCACTGCATGTATGCCACATAACTAAAACAAAAATTAAATGTTATTTTAATCGTCTTTTGGGTAAAACAAATACACCATCAATATATTATAATAATGATCTTGCTTGTTTACAGATGGACAACAGCTACTGCCAGGACCAGGTTACGCATAAAGAAAACAGTCAACACTTGGCTGGTGCTGCAGCTTCTTTGATGTCTATTTTTTTTTTTTTTTAAAGACAGACAGCTACCAGCTCATTCAAGACCATAGCCCCATCTTACTCACGCAGAACAGACAGCCATCTTTCGCCTTTGCACAGAACACTGCTGTCTGCAGGTACACATCAAAAGGATAGGTTTTGCACCTACAGCGTGCGACTGTGGCTAGGGTAGGAAGAACAGACTCTGCAACACGTTCTGAGAGGGTGGCCTTTTCTTGCCACCCGTACCCCTGTGCAACAAGACTTGGCCAGAGAGCACACATCCAAATGCAAACACTGAACACTGAAGAGGAAGAAGAAGAAGAAGGTGCCCACACAGAAGGACATAAATCTACTTTAAGGGCACACAAGTTTACAGCAGTTTATTGAATTGTAGCAGATTATAGGGAGAAAATGAACAAGCTAAATAGGCTGTACAGTACTTCACTTGAACAATGTATAAAGTTCCCTGTATTAAGAACATTTACAGATCACAAGACATTGTGTTTTCTTTTGTTTACAATACAAATGTTTCATAATAAAAAGATATGCACTAGGCAAGATCCTTAAAATGTAAAACTAGTAGTGTGACAATTTTGAATTGTTCAGAGATGGTTTTTCTTCAGTGGTAAATGTTTTAGCTTTTTTATAAGATCCCGTTAGTGAAGCATACTATAAAACCTTGACCTTCCAAACTGTGTTAGCACCCTGGGCTGCGATCATTGTGTTGAGCTACTTAAAGGCACAGTGCAGCTTACAGCCTTCGTTTTGCGTTTTTGTTGCAGCTGAGTGCATTTACAGTTCAAAAATCCTCCTATGGTAGTAAAACAAACCCAAAACTACCCAACGACGACATCTGTGAAGCTCGACAGTTTCTTGTTCACGCGAGTGCATAAATTAACCTAGTTATTACGTGGTGTTTGGTCGGAGTTCGATTCAACTGAGTGATTCCGGCCTCCATTTTGTTTTATACAAACTCATGATGATGTCTGACATAGTTTGCTAGTGACGTGTCTTTTTGTGCATGATGTGGTGATCTACCTGATCTAAATTTAGATCCAAAAATAGGTCAAGACCAGCCGGGTCCGAGTACGAAATTGATTCGTAAAAAAATCGCAGTTCTCGACTCTTTGGGTGCAAGTCAATGAAACTTGGTAGTTCTTCTAACAGATAGCTGCCTGAGGTATGACTAAAAGCCCCAGGGGCTCCGTGCACCTGAATTTGACAAGTTCAGTACCTTCAGCAAGCGCAAGTACAGTAGAGAAGCGCTTGACACACTGAAAAAGGCCTACTACGAGCAAAAGAAAAAAAATCAGTGATGCATGTGCTTTTGATGTAATCTTCTTTGACATTATGATGACTACAAAAACTGACTGATGTGTTTTGTTTGTGAATGATGGATATATGTGCATGATTGCGTTTCGCAGACACAGTTGTCATGTGTGTTGTAATTGGCGACGAATGCTGGATGATTACTATTTTTGTACCAGGATTACTATTTTTGGGGCTGAGCATTACTCCAAAACACTTATGCCAAGTTATGGGGGTAAACAGGTCTGCAGCACAACTACAAATGTAGAAATGTCGTCTGCATTTTGTATATTTTAAAAGGTTATTTTTGTGCACAGAACATACATCTGCAGGGAGGTTTGGAGGGTGAAGTTAGGATCTGTTAGGAGGCATACAGCATCACACTCATTTTGTGTGTGTGTATTTTGTGTTGACAGATAAGACACTGTCATTCCAGCAGAAACCTGTGATGATGCACATTTTATTGAAGTGACCAGCTGAAATTGTATGTACTTTGTTATGAAATTGACAAATGATCCCTGCTTTGCAATCCTGGGTTAATGATATTGCCAAAATTAAAACGTGGAGGAAAAAGTGAGTGTAAACCTATTCTTGTGGTGGTGGTGGTGGTGGTGGTGTGTGTGTGTCTGGTTAGTGTGTGTTTGAGTGTGTGTTAAACAAACAACGACAAACAACACCAAACCTACATCAAACAAGCACAACAAAAACAAATTACACAAAAAAATGGCAAAAATCAGAATATCAACTGAGAAAAAAAACCGTGGCTGAATGCAATACTTATTATAACTTAAAAAGTAAAAGTGTGCGTGTGGATGTGTGCGTATGTTTGAGTGTTTTAAACAAACAACAAACCTAAATTAAAGAAGCACAACAAACAAACAAAAAACCTGGCAAAGTTCTGAACATTAACACAATGCTGCTTTCTGCTTTGAGGGGAGGAATAAAATGACTGAAGCCGGACTGCCGAGAGGAGGAAGGAGGGGGCAAAGAACACGCAGACATGAAAACACGCACAACTCCATGACAGATAAACTGCTTATGTTCAAAAATCAAGAATATTTAAGCGTGCACACACGCACGCACACACACACACACACACACACACACACACACACACAGACTCTCCTCGTGAAAGTAAAGGTAAACTCGAACTTGAAGGTAAGTATAAATGTTTGATATGGAAGAAACCTGTGATAAAAGTCTTTGTATAAATCATCGGTACCAACAAAATTCAGTTGCCACAACGCGTAAAAGGACATACTGTAGTTTCAAATTAGTAACAATCTAAGCCATTTTAATCAGCACTGGTGTCCGGCAAGCACTAACAGATACAACAGCACGTGTATGCATCTTGAAGTAATAAGACCTTGAAGTAGGGCCTAGAGTTTACACTATGCATTATGTAATGCTTTAATTCAGCTGCCTAACTGTGGAACTTTGCAAATGTGTGAGGACCGTTTCACAAAACAGACAAAACACCCTCTCAGTTATTTACACAAATCAGTTCCAGAATGTGCGTGTTCCTTTTCCGTCTCTACAAATTAATGTTATCTGGGGGGAAAACGAATCATTGTCGCTTCCGCCCTCAGTTATAATTGCCTGAGCATAATAGGAAATGCAACAGGTGTAGTCTTCCGCCTGATTTTTAGTCAAGATATTTCGACACAGAATGTTTCTTTCTTTTTTCTTTGTATGTTCACAAGCTCACATACAATCATTTATGCAACACTGACAATAAGACCAGACCAGAGTTGTGATTGAAATGGGCAGTTTATTTAATAAAGCTCCAGAATGAATAAAAATACATGACAAAATAAGGTGGTCCCGCTGTACAAAGCCGGTTACCAAACACACACACACACCAACACACACAAACACACTCACGCACGCACACACACACACACACACACACACACATGACACACACACATACACACACACACACAGAGTAACATTGTACAACTTACTGTCACATTCAAGCGGGAACACCAAACAAAACGTATCATCAAATGAAACAACATTTTAAGTGGTCAACTGAGCAGATGACCACAAACCACACTTGAAATCTTCACATTTTAACACTTTCTCCTGTATCCACAAAAGTCATTTATGCTGACTAGATAATGACATAATAAAATGACATCAATAAAACCATTCCCTTTTTTATTTTAAAGAAAAACAAGAAAATTAAAATAACGCAAAGAACTGATGCTCAGTAAGGTTGGGTATCGATCTCAAATGTGTGCATAGCTAATTACATGTAACCGGCATGGACTGGGGATAGAATTGGCCTTTCTGTCAGGCAACTCGGCCTCTAATTGGTTTTATATTGTCTGATCCCCCTCCAGAAAAAAACAATACCATTTGCCCCGTGCTTCTGCGCCCACAAAAAATATTCGGGAATAAGAAAAGTTCAAATTTTAGGCACCCCACATACAACCTTAATTGTCAGTCAATTACTTTACTGCAATCAACGTTGATTTTAAAGTACCATGTCATTATTATTTTGGAGATAGATTTGAAAAAGTCCATAATTGCAGACTGCGTATTGCATACCTGTCAAGTACTTTTGGCCTCTGACCATAGTAAATGGCATAAGAAACCATAGTTGGGGATCAAAAACCATAGTTAATGCGTGGATCAGGATGTGGTTAAACGCACAAATTCAACTTCTCACGCATACACACTAAACCAATCAGATTGGTTTTCACAAACTAAAAGTAAAACACATAAATTCCTTTCTACACAAACTGCTCTTTATTTACCACTACATGTAATACATTTACACTGCACTCTTGTTCGTTCATTTTTTTTGTCACTTGTCACTTGTGTTCTTTGTTGTATTCATCTGTGCAAATCTTTGCTTTGTCAATCATGCTGCCAGTCACCTTAAAATCATGGCAGCATGCATCAGAGTTAATTTTGACCTGTAAGAAGGCAGTCAGTGTGTCAGCTCCCAGACTGTGATCCAGCACTTGAAGGTGTTGCAGGGATTCACTGCCAAATGGAAATTTATTCAACATTTTCCTCACACAGGCCATGTAGAACTGGCGCACATCATGCCAGAACTTCTGTTGTGTGGCTGGTGCAAGCTCCTCCTCAGAAATGAATGAACGGCAGTCCATGCCAGCAACAACAAAAAAACAAATTTTTTTTTTTTTTTTAATGCTGAAAATGCGTATGGTTTGAGGTATACGACGTAGGACCCAAAAAACACCGAAAATCCGTAAGAATTACGCAGAATGCGTAGGACTTGACAGGTATGGTATTGGTTTGAGTGATTTGAATTTTGATTTGTCAGCGGCACCTTAAGGATTGCCCCAAATGTGAGTGCGGTTACCCAAGGGAGACTGCTGAGCACTATTTGTTGCATTGACCCTTGTGTAGAGATGTACGATTATTGTCAATTGATAACTGATTATAAGTTTATTGAAATATTATTGAAAGGCATCCCGCAATATTCCCGGAATGTCAATCAGACCATATTCATAACTGTACAAGAATTTATTAAGACAAACAGGCATGTTCCGTACATGAGCCTCTACATTTTATTCATAATGTTCATTTGACACTGTCATGAGACAAATGCTGCCTGACCAATTGTTCTTCGTAATTTCTCTCGTGTTTTGTGTCCTTGTTTCGACTTATCGATTATGGCCCAATCGTTATGTAATTTAGTGCCATTTTCGCCGATCACAAAATGTATTAACTTTGCGTGTGTGTCTTCTGTGCATTTAATATTATTGTGACGTGACCCACTCTTCCAACATTTCTGGCGCTCCAAGTCTTCGTCGTCCTTTTTTTTCCCCTTATGCTGAATTCTGTTCTCTCGTACCCCATTTCTTTTTGTTTCTTGTTTTTACCCCCACCAAGTTCTGTACTACCACCCCCTCCCTTTTTTGATTGCTTGCGCATCAGGTTTGTCTGTTTGTTTTCGTTGTCTGAAATGAGTAAATGTATCTAGTCCGCCATCATGCTAAACTTTGTTATGTACATACCAGGATGACTTAAAATAAGCATTTATGCTTGAGTTATCTTAAAAAAACAATGCATTGTTTCTGTCATGATAACAAATTGAATAAAGTTTTGTAACCCAATGGACTGATTATAGTTGACCCTGATATGTGATTACGGGATAGTGTCACGTTAATTTATTTCTACTTTCACTTGTACTTTTGTACTTAAAACAAATCACTGAAATGTAAAAGTTATTTTTCTTTCCATTGTGAAGTGTCGTCAGTCTCCTCAAGGTAATGCAGTCAAACTCAACCAAAAGTTGGAGGGGCTTCTTCATACTTTCAGTGTGTGTGTGTGTGTGTGTGTGTGTGATTTCTTTTGACACTATGCACGTTTCAAAGTGAGTATAGTGCGCTTCCCAAGCATAAAACGGTGCATGACTCTGGATTTGCGTCTGAGATATTGACACATCACTGTGAGAAAAAGCGTTAATGAAAAAAGAAGACTATTTATTTTCCTTGAGCATTATCTTAAAGTGGTGTGCCAAAAACTTTTAAATTTAAAAATTCAATATTTAACTTTAGGAAAAGCACTGTAGAGAGAAAACCACGCTTGTGTGTTCAGAATAGTCTCCATGTGGTATCAATATAAATGATTCAAATGTATGGAAGAGAAGCTGTTTCTGCTGGATTAATACACACACACAATTGTGCACTCACACATAAGCACGCATGCATGCATGCTCACACACACACACACACACACACACACACACACACACACACACACACACACACACACACACACACAGAGAAACAACAAATTCATTATGACAAAACCAAATACGAAGTCCTATTTCACAAATTTTATATCTTCTCCTTTTCACCATATACAAATACAGTCACGGAGTACATTTATAAGGCTATATTTATGGGATAGAGCCACTTGTTAATTGTTTCTTGTTCACAAAAGCACTAATAAAAAAATTGCTCCAGGGGCTTGCAACGTAGTACAATATACTACCTTACTGGGAGAATGCAAGTTTCCAGTACAAAGGACTTTAACATTTCTTACATACCAATCAATATGAGGCTTATATTGCGCGTATTCTGTGGGTACAGTTCTAAGCTCAGGGATTTTATTTTAATTTTATTTTATGCAATTTATATCGCGCACATATTCAAGGCACAGGGATTTATTTATGCCGTGTGAGATGGAATATTGTTTTACACAATACATCACGCATTCACATCGGCCAGCAGATCGCAGCCATTTCGGCGCATATCCTGCTTTTCACGGCCTATTATTCCAAGTCACACGGGTATTTTGGTGGACATTTTGATGAACATTTTGATGAAAATTTATCTATGCCTATACAATTTTGCCAGGAAAGACCCTTTTGTCAATCGTGGGATCTTTAACGTGCACACCCCAATGTAGTGTACACGAAGGGACCTCGGTTTTTCGTCTCATCCGAAAGACTTGAACCCACCACCTAGGTTAGGAAAGGGGGCAGAAAATTGCTAACGCCCTGACCCAGGGTCGAACTCGCAACCTCTCGCTTCCGATCGAGCGCAAGTGCGTTACCACTCGGCCACTGAGTGGAAGGTACACCAACACGATATTAGCACTCCAGATTTTTCTCTCGCAGTTTTTCTGAAGGACTTTGCATTTGAAAACTATTCTCAGACAAAATCGCTGCCCTACACGCCACGAGGCGTGAAAGGCAAAACCTACTACTCAGACAAAATATGAGTTTAAACTGCAAGTACATGTACAGGGAGTCTGAAGGGTTCAAGTCGGATGAGATAGACTACTGTTGTGGCAATCTTCGAATTTGAAAATCATTTTTTTAAAAGAGTAAAACTCATAGTTCTTCTTCTTCTTCGCTCATGGGCTGAAACTCCCACGTTCACTCACAAATTTGCACGAGTGGATTTTTACGTGTATGACCGTTTTTACCCCACCATTCAGGCAGCCATACGCCGCTTTCGGGGGAAGCATGCAGGGTATTTTTGTGTTTCTATAACCCACCAAACTCTGACATGGGTTACAGGATCTTTTCCGTGCGCACTTTGTCTTGTGCTTGCGTGTACACACGAAGGAGGATAAGGCACTAGCAGGTCTGCACATAAGCAATGACCTTGGAGATCAGAAAATTCTCCACCTTTAACCTACCAGGCGGCCGCGATTTTGACTCATGACCTTCTGAATAGGAGGCCGATGTCTTATCCACAAGAACACCGAGCCCGTCCAAACTCCTAGTAAAAACAACAACTGCAAATCTGGGAGCAAAATGTGAACGGTTACAGTTTCAACTATCCTTCCCCTTTAAATCAGCATTTTTGGAAACCTAAACGAAAGAGTATTCAAGAACAACAGTCACGAATTCAGATTTAAAAAAACAAATGGTAACTATGCTTTTTGGAAATTCTTTCTTTAATTGGTGTTTAACGAAGGTTATATCGCGACAGGGAAAGGGGGGGGGGAGATGGGATAGAGCCACTTGTTAATTGTTTCTTGTTCACAAAAGCACTAATAAAAAAATTGCTCCAGGGGCTTGCAACGTAGTACAATATACTACCTTACTGGGAGAATGCAAGTTTCCAGTACAAAGGACTTAACATTTCTTACATACTGCTTGACTAAAATCTTTACAAACATTGACTATATAAGAAACACTTAACAAGGGTAAAAGGAGAAACAGAATCCGTTAGTCGCCTCTTACGACATGCTGGGGAGCATCGGGTAAATTCTTCCCCCTAACCCGCGGGGGGTCTTTTTGGAAATGCGCTTCAGACAAATGCCTTTGCACACGTTATGTTACTCACAGCAAAATGCAAGAATAATTGGGGACCATATGGGATGGGGCAAATTGGGAGGGAGCAATTCGGGACACCACCATATATATCTACCAAATATTTACAAATAGCTATCTTAGTACATGCATAACATGCTGTACCAATACACAATTTCTTTAAATAACTATGTAAGGATTAGTGTCAGTCTCCCGGAGCATGTTTCACGCTATCCTGCGATCAGGACAAGCGACTGACTGTGATGTGTATGCTGTGCGGCGTGCGCTACATAAGAAACCTGTTTTTAAATTTGTATTAAATACAATCACCTGAGCCACGAATGGCTAGCTGACAGCGGCTATCTTTTACACAACAAATTCTGAACTCTGATGAACTCGTGACCGCTGATTTTTAAAGGCAAGGGGTATCATATTGTGCGCATGGCATACACATCCAAGTTGGTCGTTTGTCCCGATTGTGGGATACAGCCTGTCAGAGGCGTAGAGCGTGCTCGAGATGTTTTGAAAAACCTGACTGCAGTACAGGGATTTTTACACCTCCGGACTGCTGATAATTGGGGCGGGGATATAGCTCAGTTGGTAGCGCGCTGGATTTGTATTCAGTTGGCCGCTGTCAGCGTGAGTTCGATCCCAGGTTCGGCGGAAATTTATTTCAGAGTCAACTTTGTGTGCAGACTCTCTTCGGTGTCCGAACTCCCCCCCGTGTACACTACATTGGGTGTGCACGTTAAAGATCCCACGTCTTTCCTGGCAAAATTGCTTTGGCACAGTTAATAATTGTCTACCTATACCCGTGTGACTTGGAATAATAGGCCGTGAAAGGTAAATATGCGCTGAAATGGCTGCAATTACTGGCCGTATAAAATTTCATCTCACACGGCATCACTGCTGAGCGCCTAGAACTGTACCCACGGAATATGCACGATATAAGCCTCATTGATTGATTGATTGATAATCCTAACAGAATTATTTTCAAAAACCGTCTATTGCCTTGAAAGCAAACCTGGAATTTCTGATGCGAGTTGCCAGAAAGAAAGTTCACTAACAAGATCCAGGCCAACACCACCCCCCCCCCCCCCCATCCCCCTAAATAACACTAAGGAGTGAGGTGAGCTTAAATAACTAATTAATTAATCAATCAATAAATTCTCTGCTGAAATCCCCAACTTCGCGCATCGAAGCTATGAAAAACAGGACACTGCCACGTTTCCATTCAGCTAAACGCCACACCATTTTCAAGAGGGGATGTCTCAGGAAGAAAGATGTGACGCTCCCGATTCATATGTTTCAGAAGACAGCCCACCTGAGAAAAAGAAGAACACAATATAGAAATAATAACAACCTGTCAACCACAAATACATTAAAGTTTTTCAAACAGTTCACTAATCCGACAAACTCATGCTCGTTTCTGGTGCATTTGATAAAGCCAATTACGGGTAGATGCTAGACAACAGCAAAACCACCACCACATAACAACAACACAAGATTGTTTATGGTTGTTTACAGTCTCTTGAACACAGGAGTCAATCGAGACCGTATATATAACAACAAGAAGCATAAAAAAGCACTTCAGTTTGAAACCCAGGTTCAATGTAGTAAATGATATTGCATCAATGTTCCATCCATCCTCAGCACTTTCAAAACCAGTTTCTTCTAGGTCATACACACCTTTTCCTCGATTAATCTACAGTATATCAGATCACTATTGTTCTTTTTATGATTTGCACCAAGGGAATGATTAACATTTCTGTCTTAGTCATAATGTAACAAGCTTTAAGCAAAAGCATAATATTCTACACATTCACATATTGTAAGGTTGAAGGGGTCTATGTCGACCAAAAGAAGGTGTATTCCCCATAGCCATAGGTGTTTTCCCTGTGTACCGGGAATACAGTTGGATTTTCTGTAGAGAAGTATAATATCGTACAATCTTGCGCCAAGCGCGTGACTGCGGTTAGATAGGAGAATCTATTTAAAATCCTGAAATCGCGTGCGGCATCCAGTCAAGCAAAACATGCTTCGACCGTTTATCAAAACGGATTTAGTTAAAGAAACATCTGCACCCCCACCCCCAACAGCCTGGTGTTTTCCTCGCTGGTACTCTCGTCCATTGAATCACTTTCACTCTCGTAAGCTTGAAGTAACTCCATGGCGTCTAACGGAAGTATATTCCCTAGTGTATATGTACAGGAAATTAACATACAGGGAATACAGCCACTGTTGGTCGACATAGACCCCTTCTAAAGTGCTGCAGTGGTTACCTTTCCCTCCAAGGACCAAGCTGTTCATCCACTGTAGGGCTGACCGGGGTTCCCCCTTAGCAGAGTGAGTGGTGAATCCTGGCTGATAAATTTCCTTTCATTTTCCATGAATGAAGAATACCAGCTGGGTTCTTTTATTCATGGACCTGTGTTCTGCAACACACACAAATCAGCCACCAACTTGTAAATATATGTAAAAGAAAGCAAGTGGCAATCTGAATAACAGAATACAAAATGATCAATCCACACAATCATACTTCAGCACTGAAAGTCCACAAAATGAAGCACTGCTAGTACATGTACTTCTCATAATTTACTGAAACTTTACTCGTCAAAACAACCATTTGTTTTATCAACTTTACTCGCATGTGGCGAGTAGATTAACATTTCTACTCACCATTTACATGATTTTTACTCGCCATGGCGAGTAATTGAAAATACTCGCCACTTTCAGGCCTGTACTTGTGCATGAGATGTGTTTACCATCCATATGCCCAGACCATGCGCCCTTCTGTTGTGCTCAGAACAGTAAAGAGTTGCTTGCTGGGGTGGTTGTTCATAAGTTAACAGTTCACAAGAGGGCACAAACAAGAGCAAAAACACAGGTGCCTGATTCAAACTCATTCAAATGCAGAACCTTATTTTTGCATGAACAGAGTAAGACATGATTCTTACATAGCTGACCCTACCCCTGGCAGAAAAGTGCTTGAAATTGTCCATGTGGTCTCTATCAGTACATTTGATGCGTATTTGTGATACATATATATACTGATATAGAGACAAGTAACAAGTGGACATTTCCTCTGACACCTCTACCATTTGTACACCTGCACAAATCTCCTGCCATAGACTACAAAAGGAAAACATACAAATCAAAACAAACACAAATTTAACCTAATGTTTACCTTTCAGCAGCAGAAAAGGCTGTGTTTTCTGTGGTGTCTCAGAGAAAAGCCACGGTGTTGGAGATGCAAAACTAGGCTGTAGGCAAGGTCCAACATCTTTAGCTGCACACACAAAAAGAAGAAGCAAGAAATCACATGACATAGATGACATTCCTCACTAGTACAAAACCACAACTACACTAGTCAACTACCAATGTAAGAATCATAGTCCTGCAAGATTACCCTCTTAAAAAGTAAGATTGCTTTCATTCAAACACTACCGTGGGACCAAACTCCCCCCCCCCCTCCTTTTTTTGAGTTTTTCCTGCATGTGTGTTGATGTTTCCATTAATTCCAAGCCCTGAAACTGTGAACTTGAGATCTTTATGTATGCACACAGTCACAGGCTTAATAAGCTATTCAGAAACCAAGCAGAGTCTGCACAACGTTAATTCTGAGAAATAAATCCCCACAACTGGTTTCAAGGCCACTATACCGACTGAGCTATTGCTTGCCATGCCAACCTCCACCCCCATTTGGAACACGCACAACTAGTATACCCATACACATGTAATAATACTGCTTGCCTTCCTCCCCCACCCTCCAAATCAATAAACACTAAATGTATGCAATCAGTAATCTTTTAGTTAGTAGTTGACTACCATCACTACTCTCTCCACACCCACCCACCCTCTTGCACACCAGCGACACACCCCCATCACCCAATCATTTCCATGATTCTCTCTGCCATATAGTTATCCTAAACACTAACATTATGACACATTTGTTTTCCAATTAGGAACAATAAAAATTACTGTAAAAAAAATGTACAATCATGCACTCTCTGAGTCTGACAAGAGAGTGTGAGAAAAGTCAAGAAAGCAAGACGTGTGACATAACTAAATCTTCTAATCTATTCCTGAGATTTACTCTTGACAGCTTAAAATGGAACCTCATGCACTTACTGTTCTGAATTGTAGAAATTGCTTGTAGTTATAGCAGCAAAGGCAGTTTTATTGGGTACCACCAGGTGTCACTCTGTCATCATCTGATCAAGAATTCAAGCAAATGGTTCAGCACTGAAACAGTAAATAGCAAGAGTGTACAGAAAAATACACAAATTTTCTCATTAATTTGTATCTTCAACTTCACATTTTTCATAAATAATGATACCTTACTTTGACTAAGTTTGAGTAGGATTAACATCATGCAGAAGTTAACTTGAAATAAAATAACTATACGTTACTCAATACGGCACTCAATGAGTCAATTGTCAGCAAAGGTGATAATCAATGCAAGGTAAAACCAAAGGATGCAACTCAGTCAGCAATTGCAAAAACTACATAATTCTAATCAAGCTGTCAGTTTCACTAGCTATCAGAATTCAAAACATGTTCTTGTTTTTGTTGTTGCTGTTGTTCATGACTACATCAATGTATCTCAGCATTTCTAGTTTCTACACTATAGCCATTAAATGTTCAACAACAACAAAAGAAGTGTCCCAATGTTTAAGGAAGCGCTGTTGCAAGTCACAATTGTTAGCAGTTGCTGAGAAAAGCTAATTGTCCTTACTGTAAGTTGAGTAACAAATTATAAACAATTGCTGTTAACACTCATAGTACAAGACAGCAAACCACTGCAAAACTATAGTCATCTATCAATGTTATGCTTGCCATCCCACCCCCGACCCCAAACCTCTGAGTCCAAGCTAGGGTTCGTCGGGTGATCAGGAACAGACTTTTTTTTTTTGTTGTCTAATCTTCCTGTCAGTGTCATGCAACTTGAACTGATGTTGTACAATCTTGTAAATTATGATAATTTTGTACAATGAATTATCTTTTTGACTTCTTAAAATTATAAAATACATGCACATACTGTCGGATGAGACCTTAAACCGAGGTTCAGTGTGTGTAGTGTACACACCTAGTGACGTATGCAAAAAGACTGAGCACGCAAAATAAAGATCTGTCAGCATTAAAGTGGCCTATAGAAACACGAACACACCCAGCATACACCTATCCCTGTGGTGTTACATCAGTACTACTAATACTACTAAGCGCCGGCGGCAGCCGAGTCACTGGTCTCACCACAGGGTGAGACAGCCACCACGAGGGAGGACTAGAACATCATCCAAGCGCCTTGAGCATACACCTAGTGTGTGGATATGTGTGCTATGTAAGTTGCATATCAATCAATCAAATATTTACTCTGTGATCTATGAGCGAGCTAAAATGAACTCCCCCCCCCCCCCCCCCCCCCTGTACGTGCAATCAATTTTAATCTCAGTTACCTACTCCAAGATCTATAGAATTTTACTTACGTGTCATTTGCAGGCCTTTGGACTAGATCTGTTTGGATGTCAGTCAGTAGTACTCCGTTGCTGCTCTCAGTTGCACGTCGCACCCATCTGCAGGACTCGGAAGTGACGCTCGTTTTGCTGTCAGTTCTGTAGTCGATGACCTCATACAGTGTGGCCAGAACATGGCGGCAATAACCATCCAATCTGCAACAGTTTACGCATTCAATGTAAATTGTAATGATGCATTTATACAGTGCTAAAATAGTTAACCCTCTCAACATGAATGACACCACTGTGTGCTTCCCCAGCACAAGCTGTTCAGACATTACACCAGATTTTAACTTTTAGGTTTTAAATGTCATTGGTACAATGACAAATACTAAAATAGGGAGTAATATATGAGTTGGACATCTTAAAGTTATGAAGTCGCAACACTAATGCTGAAAAGGTTAATTAATTTTTTAACACTTCAGTATAAAGCACACACAATGACTTCATCATTCTGCCCACAACTGTTGTTTGCATACACATGTATGTATGTAGATCAGTTTAATTTAAATGAAATAGATAAGTTACAAACAGTGCAAGTCTACTGATGGCCTGTACCAAAGTTTGTTATGGCCTAAAAGTCAATCAACCATTAAAATAGTCCCCCCGCCCAAAAAAATAAAATAAAAATTAAAATTAAAAAAAATACTGCCTGACATCCTGGTTAGTTAGTTAGCTAGCTTTACTTCCCTTTATCTTGGTGTAGATGTAAGGAAGAATAGACAGCCTGCTAAATGTGTTAACAATAACGAGCAAAATATGAACATACCCTCCCTTGCAGGTGCAGAAGGCTGACAAAATGCAGCTCCTTAGGTCCATGTCCACACTTGTCATTACAATCCACTGTGAATAAAATTTTGCACCAGTCACTGGGTTCTTGGCTTCACTTTGCTTTTGACAGCAAAATAGCCATCTGTTGGGGGCTCTGATGGCAGTGATGGGATGCCACACGCTTGTATAAATTCTACCACATAATTATCCATCTCTCATCATCTGGAATCCTTCTGATTTACGATAATCCCGCACACTGGCAACAGACGCATTTGATGCACTGAGCTGGTACGTGCACACATCAAACTCAGAAAAGTCAGGTAGAATGTTTATGTTGGTACTTCCTGACAAGAAACCAGGATTCTGCAGAGCTCTGAACATTGCGTCGTCGTGGGTTTTCTGGACCGGCTAAATCGGGCAGTTTCAAGCCGATCACTTCGGCTCGATCCTCGATCAGCGCCTCGGGATCGATGGGCAACTTGATTTCAAATGCTTTCTGCACTAAATCGGACAGTTCATGCTTGCGGTAATCGCTAAACGTGACGCCTCTTTCACGCAAGAACGACTGTGACTCGCTCACAGATCTATACAGATACAGATGGTAGGATTTCCCTTCGCTGACGCCATTGTTTGGCCCAAACAAGGGAAACTACTCTCATAGGTCAGTTTCCACTAAAAAGACGGGAGTTTATGCATACGCCCTATTGTTGATGGGTTTTTTAAAATTTGTGACAAAAGAATTTAAACGTTCAAATGACTTACCACCCCCCTCTGATATGTCAGTTGCGAGTGTGTCAGTATGTGTTTGTGTATGTGTGTGTGTGTGTTTGTGTATGTGTGTGTGTGTGTGTGTGTGTCACTAGTGTACGTGTGTGTACGTGTGTGTGTCACAGTGTGTGTGTGTGTGTGTGTGTGTGTGTGCGTGCGTGTGTGTGTGTGTGTGTGTGCGCCGGTGTGGGGGTGTGTCTGTGTGTGTGCCCATGTGTGTGTGGTCACGTTGTGTGTGTGTCAGTGTCACGTGTGTGTGTCAGTGTGTCAGTCAGTGTGTGTCGGATCAGTGTGTGTGATCTAGGCCAGGGTGGACTCCCAAGGTTCCTGGGTTCCGGAAGTCCACCCACCCCCCTTACTGACTCCACAAATGTACCTTTTGCCTTTTTCTCTCTGCGAATGTATGTATTCATTTGCTAATTTGTTCGTTTGTTTGTTCGTTCGTTCGTTTGTTCGTTCGTTTGTTCGTTGGTTCGTTCGTTCGTTCGTTCGTTCAACAGTCCGTCCGACAGTCCTTCAGTACGTCCGTCAGTCCGTCCGTCCGTCAGTCAATCCGTTCTTCCTTCACTGAGTCCGTATCAATAAATTCCTCTTGTGCAGGGCCGAACCAGTACAGGAGAGAGAGAGAGAGAGAGAGAGAGGGGGGGGGGGGGGGGGAATGTTCCTCATTGTTGGTGGGACAACCCCCCCCCCCCACCCTGGCCTAACCGTAAACCTCCTCCAAACGTTTGACAAATGCTCTGAAAATGCGCCAGTTTGCACATATTGTTTATTGTTTGCTTGTTTATTTGTGTGTTTTTTTTGTTTGTTTGCTTGTTTGTTTGTTTGCTCGTTCGTTCGTTCGTTCGTTCGTTCTTTCGTTCATTCGTGGGTTGGTTCGTTCGCTCTTTCGTTCCTTCGTTATTTCCTTCGTTCATTCGTTCCTTCGTCCTTTTCGTCCGTCCGTATGTCCGTCCGTACGTCCGTCCGACAGTCTGTCGGTCAGTCCATCAGTCCGTCCGTCAGTCCGTCCGTCCTTCAGTCTGTATCAAAAGATTGCTCTTGTGCAGAGGGTTGAAGGAATACCCTGCAGGACCGGATCAGGAGGGGTTACCCGTAACACCCCCCCCCCCCCCCCCACCCTCCCCCCACCCCCTGTCCATCGGTCCGCCCCTCAATCAGTCTGCCCGTTGGTCCGTCCGTCAGTCTGTCCGTCAGTCCGTCCGTCCGTCCGTCCGTCCGTCAATTCGTCCGTCCGTCCGTCCGTCCGTCCGTCCGTCCGTCCGTCCGTCCGTCCGTCCGTCCGTCCGTCCGTCCGTCCGTTCTTTGGTTCATTTGTTCTTTCGTTCGGTCGTTCTTTCCTTTGTTCGTTTCATTGCTTATTTATTAGCACACATCATTGTCAACTAGTGAATATCCTGAACAAGGCGGTGCGTGAGAATATCTTCTTGTTTGTTAGGATAAAATAACATCAGTTTACTCTGAAACAAAACACACACAAATTCCGCTGCTTGAGCATCGTTTCAGTCTAACCGAAGTGAAGGTATACCTCATCTTCAGAAGGAGAATAAGCGACAGCATGCTCTTCTACCATATAACATGTCACGTGAGGTCGTTCAGACCGGAGTGGAGGTATATCTCCGAGGGATCAGGGTATACTTTCAACCCGATGCACAAGCGTAGTTTATTGATACCTTAGTTTCGGTCGCACCGGTGTGTAATACCTCCCCTCTCAGTCTCTCTCTCTCTCCCTCTCTCTCTCTCTCTCTCTCTCTCTCTCTCTCGCTCTCGCTCTCTCTCTCTCTCTCTCTCTCTCTCTCTCTCTCTCTCTCTCTCTCTCTCTCTCTCTCTCTCTCTCTCTCTCTCTCTCTTTGTTTCTATTTTGTTCTCCCCGTACATCTTTTTCGATGCACAATCCGTGTCTGACTGTCTGTCTGTCTATCTGTCATGCGATCTGGGTTTTTTCCTCTGTATGTCTGTACCAGTTATACTAAACTATAATTTATCTCACTCTCTCTCACTTTCTTTCTCTCTCTTATCCAAACACGCAAACCACGTATCACTCATACCCCCATACCCCCCCCACACACACCTCTTTGCACTCACCACTTCCTTCCACCAGGGTTAAAACATATTCAAAAGCTCACCAGTTAAAAAAAAAATGCAGAAAAGTCTCAACCAACGATTAACCCCTCCTCTGCCGATCAATAGTTCGCTGTGGGATTACTTACAAGCTAATTAGGAGAAAGCCTAGGCCCTCCCCCTAGTCGATCCTAGCGTGTCAACTCCACCATTTTATCATCATTGA
>NW_027127161.1:37500-47930 GCF_037325665.1 Littorina saxatilis
ACCAAACTCATGCATTTTGTGTTGGATTTCGTGTGTTGAAACGCGGTATGTCTGTATTGTCTGCTCCAGAGATGTATAGTTCGTACATTTAAGCGTTCTGAACTTTTCAGTCGCTACATTTAATGTAGTGCCCACAAAGTGAAAGAACCATGGGGATGAGCTATCGAGGATTCGGGCTTGTTGCTGGGAGGTTATTTGTTTGTTTGCTTGGTGTTTACGGAAACAAATAGCTCTTGCAATTAACACATGTAAAGAAGCAGAGGGGGGAATAATAATCTTGATAACTCCGCATGAGCACTTTGTTTCAGGATGTTGGTTAACAACATCTTCTTCCCCGTGTAAACGATTGTGTAAACAATCACATATCTGTCCAGACTTTTACATTAGATAAAAGCTTCCATCCATTGAAACACATACGAAAAACCAACAGTCTACCTGCTTCCTGCGAAGAGTGTCTTGTTTCTTCTTTAAAACGAAATAATTTTTCTTTTCTTTTTCTTTCTTTTACATTAAATTACTTTTTAATTCAACAGCAATCTAACTAAGGACAATGGGGATAAAAAAAATTAAAAAAATAAATAAAAAAAGCCTACTTAAATTTACTTCTTTTGCCCTAATCTTTTCACCTCTAGCATGGACAAATACCAATAATGGACAATTGTATAAAAATATTTTACAATTACCATTATTCTCAGATTATATGTGTCGCAAATCTAACTCTGAATTAAACATGCACACAATTTCTATTGGTTTCCCGTATTTGAATTTTCCCACACACATTTTTGCCACAATAATAAGTACATTGATATAATTTACTAAATTGTTTGACATACCAGGTGTTTTCATGTAATTAAAACGAAATAATACGTCACAAGCTATTGAACTCAAAATGCCGACTGTACAACTCAAGCTACCAGGCAGTTGATTATTGATTCCACTCGAAGGATCCATCGTCAAAGCCTGTGACGATCTGTGATGGTTGATACGAGTCTTCTCACAAGAAGGAAGGTATCATTAGGCCAAATACAAATTATATGTTGGTTTGGGGTAACCCGACCGACCCTATTTTTTTCCCGCCGACCCTAACACTTTTTTGTCATTTCTCAAAAAAACCCACCAACTGTTTGCACATTTTGCTAACCATACCGAGACTAAGGGAAGTAACCTCCTTTGAAATCGACTAACATTTAAGAGATTTTTTTGATTTTTTTTTTGTTTTTTTTGTTGCTTTACAGTCAAAGTCCTTTCCGTGTAAACGATCGGCTTACCGTCCCACGTCTGACCAGGCTTTTACATGGGATAAGACCATCCCTCCACTTGGTCACATACCTTTTACATGGGATAAGACCATCCCTCCACTTGGTCACATACCTTTTACATGGGATAAGACCATCCCTCCACTTGGTCACATACCTTTTACATGGGATAAGACCATCCCTCCACTTGGTCACACACCTTTTACATGGGATAAGACCATCCCTCCACTTGGTCACATACCTTTTACATGGGATAAGACCATCCCTCCACTTGGTCACATACCTTTTACATGGGATAAGACCATCCCTCCACTTGGTCACATACCTTTTACATGGGATAAGACCATCCCTCCACTTGGTCACACACCTTTTACATGGGATAAGACCATCCCTCCACTTGGTCACATACCTTTTACATGGGATAAGACCATCCCTCCACTTGGTCACATACCTTTTACATGGGATAAGACCATCCCTCCACTTGGTCACATACCTTTTACATGGGATAAGACCATCCCTCCACTTGGTCACATACCTTTTACATGGGATAAGACCATCCCTCCACTTGGTCACATACCGCCAATCTACAGCCTAGAGGCATGCTGTGCGGAATCAGGTTTGTTTCGACGAAGTAATTGATGACTTAACAAGTCGCTAGAGGGCTTAAAGATATCTTTAAGCTTGGAAAATCCATATATAGATGCGTGTGTGTGTGTGTGTGTGTGTGTGTGTGTGTCTGTGTGTGTGCGCGCGCGCGCGCGTGTGTGTGTATGTGTACTTTTAGAGCTATCAAACAGTAAGGTTTCGGCTAATTTTGAGGCATTTGGAAATAGTAATCGGTTGTGGTCACACACATGAACATGCATGTGTAATAATTCTCCCTAATAACAAAGCTCATTGAACAAACTTCGCCGTCACAACATAAAAAAACAAACCTCAGCAGCGACAAGGCCCGACACGATCTTTCAACCTGATCATGCGTTCAAGGAGAGGACGTAGCTTAATAAAGTATCAGCCTAGCTCTTTGATCAGAAGGTTAAGCCTTCTCCGTGCTGTCAGGCCCAGCGGCACATTACAGCTATTTCAGCATCCCGCGGGAAAAAAAGAGGGGCAGCTTCCTCTCTTTTCCCTAGGGACACAATTTGCTGGGCCGGTATCCGTTACACCCCTGGTAAAATCGTCTTCCGTTATTTCTCGTCTCCCTCCTAGCTTCACAAAATGAAGAAAGACAAAAAAATCCATCGATTTTTCTGCTTGGAGTGCAGCATTATTGATCGTACAGGCTATACTCTTTAATGGTTTTATGTTTTAGGGGCAGTGGTGTGCGAACGAGCTATATATATACATAGGAGAGTGATGATTGGAACGATAAAAGCCCGACAGCAGCGCTGATGGTTGATGATGATGATGATGATGATGATGATGATGATGATGATGATGATGATGATGATGATGATGATGATGATGATGATGATGATGATGATGATGATGATGATGATGAAGATTGCGATGGTGATGGTGATGGTGATGGTGATGATGCTGATGATGATGATGAAGAAGATGGTGATGGTGATGATGATGATGATGATACTGATGATGACGACGACGATAACGACTACGATAACGACGACGATAACGACGACGACGACGATGATGATGATGATGATGACGACGGCGATGACGACGACGACGACGATGATGATGACGACGAGGACGACGACGATGACGACGTTGAGGATGTTTGCTAAATAATGGTGGTTCAGACAGTGAATACGACAACAACGAGCTATAACGACGACAACGACGAAGACGATGATGATGATAACGAAGACAACAATATGTGACAGAGATAACTGCATTGATGGAAATAAAAGAAAAAAACCCACCAGCGGCAAAACACAACGACAAAGACGACGTCGACGATGGTGACAACAAATGCTTGAGAATAGAAGGCATCAGTTGATGTGTATGGAGCACTGTCTATTATGGCAAAATACGATTTGCACTAAACATAAAGGGTATTATTCTGACAGACGCAAAAACGTCCATAGCGGCCGCCTGTTGTTGTTGCAGTACATCAGAGGAATGAAGAGTCTGTTGGGACAAATACCCCAGAGAGACAAGAGAGAAAAACAATAGAGTTATGTTGTCATACACTGGCGTCAACATCATTGTCTGCTAACTTTTATTATCTCTTATACTCTTCAGTCTTTTTTGTTTCATTTTTGATTTTTAATTTGTTTTAGTTTATTTGTTCATTTTATTGGTGTTTTTTTAACCTGACACTGTATTTGTAATAATGTTATCACGTGAACCTTCTGTTCATTTGTGTAATGTTTCATTGGTCTAGGCCACGTAACTGAAGCTTAAACTCTAATTCGTGACCTAATTGTTTTTCTCAGAGTTTTTTATTATTCTTAAGCAAAATCTAATTTAAAAACAAACCATCATCATCATCGTCATCATCATCATCATCATCATCATCATCATCATCATCATCATCATCATCATCATCATCATCATCATCATCATCATCATCATCATCATCATCATCATCATCATCATCATCATCATCATCATCATCATCATGTTTGTCGTTGTCGTCGTCATCGTTTCAACATTTTACTGTTGCTGATTTTGTTCAGAAGAAAAAAACCGTGTATTTAATCAGAGGCTGGACATCTAAGAAACAAAACTGGCCAATGCAGTCACGAAAAACTAAAGTGTGAAATTCGAGAAACTGTATCCAAAATGTCCAAGGTAATCATGTTTCAGTATTTCCAATAGTATACCTACACACTTTTTGTTGATTAAGTTTTAAAGATGCCTTCCCTCTTTTGTAAAGACGATGATATTTACCAACACAGATCTTTCGAGAAATAATTTATGTCAGACATAAAATGCATGGTTTGACTTGGACACACACCCACATTCCACAGCCTGGCTGTTTCTGTGCAGATTAGATGCTTTGACTGAACTTGTGCCGAAACTGGCTCTGTTCGTGTGGTTTAGGAATTGTTACACAACTGACACATTTGTGACCCTCCACCACGGAATGAGTCGCATGTCACCTTTGCATGATTTTCATATTTTTACATTTTCCTAAAGAGTTGTTTATGCTCTATCCAGTGGTGAAACCCGTTTTAGAAAAGAGCGAACACTGTTTGAGTTATAAGCCTGTGACTAAGGTGACCCTCACACTGTTACCAGACACTCCCCGGACTTATATTGAGCCTAGCGCAGAACCGCGCGAGGTGACATGCGACTCATTTCGTGGTGGAGGGTCACATTTGTCAATCCAAATCATTCAGCAAAACATTCTATAAAGAATGGAGTCGGAGTCGTAACAGTGAAAGGATGCTCGTTTTCCTAGTAACAGATCTGTGACGATGAACATGATCGTGTACGCCGGATATAATTCTCGGTTTTCAATCCACAACACTAGAATTGTAAGTTAATGAAACGTTTAACTGTTTTTTCAAAACAAAACATTCAAATGTTTGCCCAAATCAAAACACTATTGGTTTGTAACGTCCCTTTTTTTTACCTATTTGGCTATGCAGATGGTACCTTTAATACCTGGACTCACCAATCTCATTCTGTCACGCAATATTCATCCCTCGGCGAAAATCTACAGGTAGCGGGGTGCAGAGTGGACTGTGTCGCACAGGTGCAGGCTTCTCAGTCAGTTTAGTAGTCTGGAAGGTTTTAATACCGAGAGGGAGATAAAGAGAGGGAGTGAGGGCGAGAGGGGGAGAGAGAGAGAGAGAGAGAGAGAGAGAGAGAGAGAGAGAGAGAGAGAGAGAGAGAGAGAGAGAGAGAGAGAGATAAAGAGAGGGAGAGAGAGAGAGAGAGGAGGAGGAGAGAGAGAGAGAGATAAAGAGAGAGAGAGAGATACAGAGAGAGAGAGAGAGAGAGATACAGAGAAGGAGAGAGAGAGAGAGAGGAGGAGAGAGAGAGAGAGAGAGAGAGAGAGAGAGAGAGAGAGAGACAATGACAATGACAATGACAATGACAAATCTTTATTTTTCGAGGGTGACAAGAATAAGCATAGATATGCTTTTTTGCATCTGGCCCTCGCCCTAAAGAGGGACTAAACTATTTTACTATAACTATGACTAGGGAAAAAAAGGTTACATAAAAACATTAATGGTAGAACATATAAGTTTATGTACATGAAGCGCATTATGTAGAAGCATTGTAGATCATAAGGTAGTGTTCAAAATTGGGTGTAAAGCAATGAAGATAAACGGAAAGTAACCCAACAATACATTAGCTCAGCAAAACAATGTATTACAGAGCCAAATCTTCGTGATTTTGTCACAATAAACCATAATTCCGATAATGAACAACTGTATACAAAGAAAACATACCAATCAAGTTTATTTGTTCATAGAGTTCATTAAATGGAAAGAATATTTGGTTCTAAAAGAATCTGTGTTGGTGGATTGCCGCAGGGCGTCCGGAAGAGCGTTCCAGAGGCTGCTTCCTGAATAAACAAGACTTGATTTAAATAGGTCTATCCTAGGAAGAGGAGTGTTTAGTTTTATAAAGTGGTGCGAATTCTTCAAAGAGAACTTTGAGCAAATGGTTTCGGGTGCATTTTCTGTCATAATTTTATGCATCATTATTCCTTTGTTGTAATTCATTCTTGACTTCAGAGGTAGGACCCCTATGTTGATGTAGTCTGAGTCGGTGAGAGTAGTCTGTTTGAGTAATACTACTTTTAGCGCTCTTTTGTGTAATCTGCTGAGTAGCTTTAGGGAATTATCACTTGCAGAGTCCCATAGAGTGGATGCGTAATCAATAAGAGACTGAATATGAGCAGTGAAAAATAACTTCCTGGCTTGACAATTAAGGAAGTGTTTAATTCTAGATAAGAGGTACACTTTCTTTGACACTAATTTACTAAGTTGTTCAATGTGAGTTGACCAAGACAGGTTGTTATCGATGTGGACACCTAGAACTTTGTGATGGTCGACTTTTTCCACTATATTGCCGTCAATCATTAAATCGGGACCAGTTGAGGTAAAATTCTGTCGTTTTTGTCTAGTTGTAATTATCATATATTTGGTTTTCTTTGGGTTAAGAGACATGTGATTTAGGTCAGTCCATTCTGTCAGCTGGTTTAGACTTCCTTGGAGGGATTCTGATAAGCGAGTTAAATTTTTGTTACTGGAGTGAATTGTGGTATCATCTGCAAAAAGTTCACATAAATGTTGAATATAAAGGGGGAGGTCATTAACATATATTGAGAAGAGCAGAGGTCCTAATACCGATCCTTGTGGTACACCGTAATCTACAGCTTGCATGCTCGATGCTCTAGTGTTTGTAAGAACTGTCTGTTGTCTGTCAGAGAGGAATGAACTAACAAGATTGATAGTATCATATCCGACGCCATACAAACCGAATTTTCTAAGCAATAATGTGTGATCAATTACGTCAAAGGCTTTTGCAAAGTCTACGAAAATGGCACCACAGAATTCATTATCGTTTATTTTGTCCAACCACTGATCAACAAGAGAGATTAAGGCAGTGTGGCAGGAATGCTTAGCTCTAAATCCTGATTGTTTAGGATGGAATAAGTTGTTTTGGTTGAAATGTGTTAGGATGTGTTTGTTGATATGCTTTTCCAGTGGTTTTGATAACACAGACAAAATGGAAATTGGCCTATAATTTGAGGGGTCTCTTTTGTCACCTGATTTAAACAGAGGAATGACTTTAGCCTGTTTCAGGGCGACTGGAAAATATTTTTTGTCTAAACAGAGATTGTAAATGTAGGTAAGTGTTTCAGAAATTACGGGGGCTGACAATTTAAGAATCCTACCATCAAGCCCATCGAGCCCCCGGGTGCCTGTTTGCTTGAGGTGTGTAAGTGCGTGAAAAACTTCAGGTACTGTAAGAAGGGGAATTTTTGCTTGACATGAAATTTGTTTTGATTTGCAAAATTCTTCTAAAACTTTCAAATCATTTAATTTGGACTTGTCATTTTTAATCACATTTTCAGCAATTTTGGAAAAATGTGTGTTTAAAGCATCGGGAGATATGTCCTTGATACAACTCGGATGACTGGCAGCCTTTTTATTCGTAAGTTCATTTATTGCCTTCCATATATTCTTTGAGTTTTGCTTTGAACTTGATGCTAGGTCACGAAAATATTTTATCTTTTTTGTTCGTTTAAGTGAATTTACCTTATTTCTCTGTTCTCTGTATTCCTCTTCCTTGCCAACCGACTTTAAAAAATCGCGATGGTCAATGGCATGTTGTAAATCATTATCAAACCATTTAGGTTTTACAATGTGCCTAACTCTCTTTATTCTCCACGGAGCATGTTTATCGTATATGTCATTGAAGGCACTAAGCCAATGTGTTAGGGCTTCGTCCGGATCCGTAAAATTGTAAGTATCAGATAGTGGGGAATTCCAAAGTTCATGTAGAAAGGTGTCTTCGTTAAATTGAGAAAAAGAGCGGTATTTTATTGTCTTGTGACCAACTTTAGGAATTTTGACACCCTTTCTTGACCATGTTAAACAGACAGGAAAATGATCGCTGCAACCATTGGCTGGAACACAACATTCGACAATATTATGGTGATCAGTAACATAGATATGATCTATCAGAGTACTGCTGGATGATGTGACTCTAGTGGGAGTGTTGACTATTTGTTTAAGATTATAGAGGTTAATCATATCAACCCACTGCTTGTTTTGTTTAAGCAAATCAACATTAAAGTCTCCCAACAGAATTGTTTCCTTTGACTCGAGCAGAACTGCATCTAACATCTGTGTAAAGTTATCTGACCAGTTTGCTCGCTCTGCGGGATTTCTATAACAAAATCCTATGAGGAGTGGAGGTGCTCCTCTCAACTTAACTTCAATCCACACAGATTCCACGAAGTTCTCAAGGTGTATTATTCGTGTATAACTAATTGATTCACTTATGTACAAAAGTATACCAGTTTCTCTACTTTGCTGAGGGTCTCTGCGTAACGTACTGTAACCTGGAATAACAACGTCAGAATCCGAAATCTGAGGTGTTAATCTTGATTCTGTGATCCCAAAAATGTGAAAACTTGTTCCAGTATTTAACAGCATTGTAGAAATATCATTGATTTTATTTATAGCATGGTTAATGTTCAGGTGCCCAACACGGAGACCCTGTTTTGTTGGCCATGTAGTAGGAGAGCTACTCATATTTAAGCTCAAGTAGCGTTTTGGGGCGTTTTTTGTTTGTTTGTTTGTTTAATTAAACAATATACTTATTGATACTGAATCAGCTAATTATCCAGTAAGCAAGACAACAAAATAATGAAGAGATACAAAACAGTGATGGAACCAAAATGATATATGACACTTTACGAAACACAACGTCAAGCGTAAATTAACTAGTAAAGAGACAAGGAACTGTTTCCGACGACAAACTAGGTAAACAGCGAAAACAAACAATAAGCAAGTAGAAAATCGAAAAGCAGACAAGCACAATTAGGAAACAGGAAAATAAAAATAAAACGGTACAGTTACCGTTTATAATGATAAAGAACCAAACTAAAACTACAGAACTAGTGTAATAGACTCTTAACAAGTCTGACACAAAGCAGTTGACACAAGAGTCAATGTTGACACACTTGTCGCTTAGAAACAGAAGTCACTTTCAATCCGATAGAAAAGGGCGAATCGCTTGACCGTCCGAACACACTGCTGTCACTAAAGCTTGTCCGATTAAAGGCGCACAATAAAGGAGCACGCACACATCGAGTCTCTGTCTCACGCAAGACAAAGAATGTGATTCTCGTCTCTTTGTGAAAGAGTTGCTGTGACAGCCTGAAGCACAGCACAGTAAAAACGAAGGTAATATGAAGTTCAATCAGGAGGATAAAGGCCACGAAATCATGCTCACACCCTCACAAGGGTAAATTACTAAATGTTCGTGCAGTAGCACAGTCGTACATAAAAGTATGCAAAGTGTTACCATCATGGCAGATGACACCAATAATGCTGTATTGTCTCGCATTCTCTTACCGCACGCACACACAAACACACACACACACACACACGCTCATACACACATGCGCTCACACACACACATACACACACACACACACACACACACACACACACACACACACACACACATGTAAGAGTAATCCAAAAAATAAGTCGTCACACCTATGAAATACACTCCACGTGACATTACACCAGCGTACACATATCCGAGTTGTACTTGTAGTAGCCCTGGTAGCTGGAGGGTGGGGAACACTGTTGAAGATGTGGGAGCATGGGACCGTATGCACGGTGGGGTGGCACTGTGTTATGGTGTGTCTGGAGCGGGAATGATGAAGGAAGCATGTGGCGCGGGGGAGACCAAGGGGCTGCATATTGCCAGACATATGGAGGCACAGGGTAGGGCGGCCCCTCTCTGACTGCCTGATGGGACTGGCTGTAGTGCTGCTGATCGCTGGAGCGGCGCAGTCTGCAGACATCGTTGGTCTGTTTCGCAGAAGTCGTGGTTGTGTTGCCCGGCTGCTTTCGCTCCCCTAGGTGAGGGGGTGGGTGTGGGTAGGGCGTTGGACTGTTTCGCAACACAAGTTCCGGTCCCTGGTCGTGGTGGCGACTCGGCTGTCCGGTTCCGCGAGGGGTCTGCAGCAAAGGTCCCCGGCGCTGCGAAGTTGCAGCAGGCTGGCCGGTGTAGCGATGTGAGATTGGCCCCTCTGTCACCTTTCTCTCTCGGCCTCGTTGATCTTGTTCTTTGTCCACAATCTTTACATCGGCAAACTTGAGATTGCATGCCAGGCGTATGGTACCTTGCCGACTTGGGTGAAGGGCGTCCCGGTACAGGGCCTTGCGAGGGGCGCCACTGGCGGTGAGGAAGGTGTCAGTGTGGTCGGTAAACAAGACACACTCTCTGGCACAAACCCTTTCCAGGGAATGATTGGAGGTCGCTACAGTCTTGCTCAGAGCGTGCTCTCCCTTTGGTGGCACAAGAGAGGAAGCATGTAGACGTGCTGCAGGAAACACCTTCTTCATGAGCTTGAACAATCCGGACCATGCTGTCTCTGTGATGGTGTTGTGTCGGCAAGTGTTGACCCCGATGTGGACGATTACTAGTTGAACCTGTTTGGATTGTGGAATGTTGGTCAACCAGTGCGTTAAATCGTCCACACAGAGGCCCGACCAC
>NW_027127161.1:53130-55630 GCF_037325665.1 Littorina saxatilis
CAGTAACGTTACTGTGTGTGTGTGTGTGTATGTGCGTGTGTGTGTGTGTGTGTGTGTGTGTGTGTGTGTGTGTGTGTGTGTGTGTTTTCTCTCCATATTGTTCTTCTATCAATCTTCTTCAGGTGTGATCGTTTGATTGTTGATGTATTTGTATATGCACAGCAGAATCTTTGAAAGTTCATCAGTAGTGGTTTTCTAAAAAGGCCTTATACCCCATACTCACGTTATCTGTTAAATTAGCTCGTTAAGATTGTTCCTGGCATCAGAAACTCTTGGAACAAAAAACGTTTGTCCCTTTTCTCATGGGTAGACTCCAGACTTAAGTGTAAACATCTTAGAAAATTAATTCGAAAGTATTATTACATATCTTATATACGTATTAAATATCGATGTACATGTTGGTAAAGGCCCTGGAATGAGTTGCATTTTTGTCTTGCTATTGCTTTTATGACTTTTGTATGTATTTCTAAATCTGTGGGGAGAAATGCGATCGAAAAGACTTCACGCACGCACTGTAACGACTTGTACAATTGAAAAAACTAACACGTCGTTTATGCCTTTCGATTGTAGAATTCTCGCATTCTCGAATAGCAAGAGCGGCAACAAATCGATTTCAGCTCCATAAAGTCTGGGACTGACTCGACATTAATACGATTAGTTGTTCAGATTGATCACACTCAGGTACCTTAGAAAAAAAAATAGCCAAAGGTTTGAGTCACAAGTCGCATGATAGAACAGAGACTTGTTCAGTCTGTCGTCTATTGATCATGAAATCGTTTCTCTATTGAATTGACTCAGTAGCAGCAGCAGCAGCCAGCGGAGGTTTGACTCCTTCGACTTTTTTGTATGAAGATCAGAAAACGACTTCCACTCGATATTCTTGGATTGTTAGTTAATGTGTCGTTCTGACTTCGACGAAGTGGCGTGTGGTTTTCGAAGGTGTGGTATTAGACGTGCTTCTGTTGTCTGTGTTTGGCAGAGGTGTTGTGGATTCTTACTGACATCGGAAGCTAAATTGCAGAGTTCGATGAATTTGGAATTGTCTTTTTGGCACTATTCACAGAAAGGCATTGATTTGATCTCTCTTAGAAATCTAAGTCTGGATATATAGTGACTTCGAGCAGGCCTGTTGACGTAATTCGAAAGCGCGATGTGAAACTTGTTCTTTGTGTTTTCGTTCTGCAGAGGTGTTGTAAGTATTTATCTTGATCTAAATCTATATTACAGAGTTTTTCAAATTCGTTCTTATTTTCCTAACAGTAATCGAAAAAGTATTCATTTGCCTTTTAGATTGGGATGTAAGCAGACATCCTTCCAGGTACCAGGTTGGCGAAATACGCGTGCCCGCAAAATAACATGCAGAATATCACGTGCTAAGTGATGTTAGAAACAACAGAAAGTACAGACTATATTCACAACAGGGACTTATCACTCTTCTGTGCATGTTTTTATGCCTACGTATTTTCAAATACTCTGCAACACATGTAACCCAAATACAACATGTGCCCGTACACTACCGCTTCTTTTATTAAAACATTGCTTCGGCCATGTTGATTTTAATCAACCAAATTTCTTGTTAAAAGTGTCTTCTGTCACTACCATTTGATGGTGACTTAATGCGGGTCTATGTAACCAAAGGCCAGTACGTATACACGATATACAAATACCAAAAACATAAATCTCCTGTGCTCCATCGGCCCAACAGCCCCCAGAGTGGCCATTCCCAGCACTGACCCCAGACGACCCAGCCAGGTCCCTAGCCAACTCCAGGTCTCCTCTAGCCACCGCCAGCCATCTATCTGCATTTACTTACAGATTCTGTTCTTTTCACTTTTTTTTCTTCATTTTTACATTTAGTCAAGTTTTGACTAAATGTTTTAACATACAGGGGGAATCGAGACGAGGGTCATGGTGTATGTGTGTGTGTGTGTGTGTGTGCGTGTCTGTCTGTGTGTGTGTGTAGAGCGATTCAGACTAAAATACTGGACCGATCTTTATGAAATTTGACATGAGAGTTTCTGAGAATGATATCCCCGGATGTTTTTTTCTTTTTTTCGATAAATGTCTTTTATGACGTCATATCCGGCTTTTTGTAAAAGTTGAGGCGGCACTGTCACACCCTCATTTTTAAATCAAATTGATTGAAATTTTGGCCAAGCAATCTTCGACGAAGGCCGGACTTCGGTAATGCATTTCAGTTTGGTGGCTTAAAAATTAATTAATGACTTTGGTCATTAAAAATCTGAAAATTGTAAAAAAAATAATAAATTATAAAACGATCCAAATTCACGTTCATCTTATTCTTCATCATTTTCTGATTCCAAAAACATATAAATATGTTATATTTGGTTTAAAAACAAGCTCTGAAAATTAAAATTATAAAAATTATGATCAAAATTAATTTTCAAAATCAATTTAAAAACAATTTCATCTTATTCCTTGTCGGTTCCTGATTCCAAAATCATATAGATATGATATGATTGGATTAAAAACACGCTCA
>NW_027127161.1:60630-80630 GCF_037325665.1 Littorina saxatilis
TGCGTGGATCAATTAATTTGTTTATGCTTTCATTAGTGCCATTAGCTTTCGCCGTGTACATTTAGACATCGATACATCTCTCGCTTTGATCCGTCATTGATGCACATTTTCGTCCAGCAGATTTTACCCTTGATTAATGATTATTTGCCCGTCGCTTAAAGCAGAATTTGTTTCGGGATTATAGCACAAACCTTCCCTGACCGGCATGATAAAACACACTCGTCGATAGCTCCCTGTCACAGACGCGCCATCCAGCTTTTGACATCGCATCAAACCGTTCTCCTGCCTAGAATTTGAAACCAGGCAAATGCCCGCATCTTCATTCCCCTTTACGGCCCTTATCGCAGAATTTGTTCCTTTCTTCTCCTCCAAAAGCAGAAGAGCAAACAGAAGGGAGCAAACTCCCAAGATAGAAAAAAAAGAGCCAAGGGAGATAGAAATGTCAAAGGGAGCTTACTCGGTCGTGCGCCTTATTCCTGCGATGGTGCGCTCGGCGGAAGTGTGTCAAGACAGATGTCTTCTGTCAAGCCGGGAACAAGATGGCGGTGACCATGTCTGCTGGGTTTGGGAGACAGAGACACTTCATCGTTTGTGTCTTCGTGTACTGCTTCTTCTTTTTTCCTGTGAATTCTGTGAGTTTCGTCTACGAAAACGGTATGTGATTTTTTCCTTTACGACATATGTATGCGTATAATTATGCTTGTTTTTATGGCATAGCTTCATTTTAGAAAAATGGTAGCGTTCCCAAGTTTTCTGATGTGATTCGTGTGGATTGAAGTCTCTTGGGAATCGTAGTGCTTTTGTTCTTGGGTATTTCTTAGCGAGGTAATGGTGATCAGTTACGTATACGAGGTCTGAATTTCTTGTTTTCTCCGTGGAATAAGTGTGTTAGTTATACACAATAGCTGAGCACGCTGGTCTTTAAATACAATATATTTGAAATTAGGAAAATCATGTTTGGGATACGTAGATTACACTATATCATACGCAGGAACTAGATTCTCATCCCAGAGGTATTTTGGTTGTGTAGGCTTACGTGTCCACAAAGGTGCTTATGGTTGTACAAGAAATAAGAATTCCGGCGCTTTTTTTTTTTTTTTTTTACATGAGGTTTTGCATGCTCTCCAAAAGGTTTAATATCGTTACACAAAATACAAGTTAATACAGGTACAAATAATGCAGGATTAATACGTAGAGTGATTATTAATAATAATGGTCGAAGTTAGCGGATCATGAAAAATGCGAGCTTCAGCGAGCTTTTTCATGACCGCGAACTGAGACCATTATTTTTTATAATCACTGAGACGAGGTGTGTAACCTCTTTATTCCTCCTTTCTTCAGTTATTCAAAGAAAAGAGGAGTTTTTTTGCGAAAGTTTGATCGAATCCTATTCACTCAACCAGTCAACCTGCGCAGGCGATTGATTAATGCGCGGTTGTATAGTTCCGTGCAAATCATTCCATTCTGTTGACACTTTTTGTCAGTTTTCCTATTTTGGACTAAAATCAAGTACACAGATATGCTGTTATTCTGCTGTGGCGGCAAAGGCAGATATTGTGTGTTCTGTGTATGTTTTGGTATCGCTTAGGATAATGTTCTTTCGTCAAATGGGACTAGCAGACGAACTTTTGCACCCGTGTTCCAACGTTAAAAACTGTATGAAGTTCAGTTTTCTGGGGAAAATAATGTATGAAACCGCTTTATGTTGTTTAAATTGATGAGATGTGTGCATTTGGTTGCGTGTGATCTGTTTATTAAATGAAATATTGTTGAAAACTGACCGTCGGATTGCAGTCTGTTGTCGAAGAAACTGAGTGAAAAGAAGGGGAACTACTCTTGTCGCTAGTATGAGTTACTTGCCTTGCGGGAAATTGCTTGTGATGAACGTTTGAGCACGGCAGATCTAGATTCAGAAAACAACCGAACTCATGGATTTTATATGGAGATTCATGTGTTCAGGCCTGTAGTTGTTAATTTAAATGCGGTATGTTTGTATTGTTTGCTCCAGAGATGTATACTTCGTACATTAGAGCGTTCGGAACTTTTCAGTCGCAAAAAGTAGTACCGAAGCAGAACAACTTCTCAACCCATTGCACTATCGAGGATGCAGGCTGTTGCTGGGTCGTTATTTGTTTGGTTGCTGGGTCATTATCGAAAAATAACTACCCCTACAAGTTTACAGAGGTAAAGAAGCAGAGGGGGGAACAAAGGTACAAAGAATAGAGGTTTAATGCAGTTATTTAGAATACATGTTTTATACAGGTACAAACTATACAGGTTTAATACAGGTACAGGGTGACCCAAAAAAAAGAGTACCCAAACAAAATTGAATAACTTTGTCAATTTTAACTTTTTTTTCTTTCTTTTTGAGGTGAGTCAAGCTAATCCACTGCATGGTTGGATGAAATAAAAGCTGTTCTCACAATGAACTATACTAATGATCAACGGACGTTTTGCATAGAGACCTATTTTCGCACAAAATCATACAGAGATGTGCAAGTACAGTTCCAGAGACACTTCGGTCAGCGCGATTTCTATCTTTGGGGGTTCCTGAAAGACAACATCTACATGAACAACCCACAGACAATCACAGAACTCAAGAGAGCCATCACAACAACCATTCGCGGAATCTCGCAACAGGAGTGTGTGCGGGTGATTGATAACTTTGCGCGGCGAGTTCACGTTTGCCTGCAGCGGCGTTTGGAGCATGTTCTGTAGAATGAGCATAACTTTCCTGAAAGACAAGCTAGAACGCTAACATTTTCTGTGCAAATCATGCAGAGGCTATTTGTGTGTGTAAATAAATTTTATGAAGATTGCTTTATTTTTGTTCAATTTATGACGTTTTATTTGGGTACTCTTTTTTGGGTGTCACCCTGTACAAAGAATAGAGGTTTAATGCAGTTATTTAGAATACATGTTTAATACAGGACCACAGAATAGAGGTTTAAACAGGTACACCGAATTCAGGTTTGATACAGGTACACATAGTATAGGCTTAATCCAGGGACAAATACCACAGAATACAAGTTTTAATTGAGGTACAATTAACACAGGTTTAAAACAGGTACACAGAATGCAGGCACAAATAATACAGTGTTAAAACAGGTACAAAGAATACAGGTTCAATACAGGTGCAAATACAACAGGTTTAATACATGTACAAAGAATACACGTTTAATACAGGTGCAACGTATACACGTTTAATATCGGTACATCGAATATTGGTTTAATACAGATTCGAAGAATATAGGTTTTAATACAGGTACAAAGAATACAGGTTTAATGCAGGAACACAGAATACGGGTTTCAGTACAGGTACAAAGAATACATGATTGATACAGGTATAAAGAATACAGGTTTGATACAGGTAGGCTACCAAGAATACAAGTTTAATACAGATAGAACGATTAAAGGTTTCATACAGATATAACGAATACACGTTGAACACAGATGCAACGAATAAAGGTTAAAAACAGATGCAACGAATACAGGTTTAATACAGGTACAAAGAACACAGGTTTTGTTTGTTTGTTCGTTCATGGGCTGAAACTCCCACGGCTTTTACGTGTATGACCGTTTTTACCCCGCCATATAGGCAGCCATACGCCGCTTTCGGAGGAACACAGGTTTTAAACAGGTAGAAAGACAATGACAGACCTGCAGAAATAATCCAGGTACAGTGGCAGTGAACACTCACTCAGCGTGTTTGGATCCCACAGTCAGCGTGTTTGGACCCCACAGTCAGCGTGTTTGGACCCCACAGTCAGCGTGTTTGGACCCCACAGTCAGCCATGTAAACAAGCACGTGCAACAGTCTGTGTACAAGCCCTCTCAACATCCTTGACCTCCTCGAAAATGTATCAAATCCAATACACACGCATACAAACACACATGCACGCACGCACGCATGCACACGAACGCACGCACACACACACACATACACACACACATACACACACACACGCACGCACGCACGGACGCACGCTGTGTATTTCCGTCACACTGTTTATTTGGAGATACGCAGTTTCTTACATTCTTTTGATATCATTTTCACGTATACGGCATGAGACGTTTAAATGTTATTGGGTGATCAGCACTGCGTCTACTTTTGGAAATCATAACTTGTATAGGTATATCTATCCTGTGACGATCGAAATCCATAAATCATGATATTCATGGTATATGTGCTTCAACAACGTTTCACATATCGGTAACGTTCTTTGTTTTGGACAGCAATGCTTCACAAACTGAGTCGTTAGCAGTTAATGTTTTTGTCTGGGAGTAAATAGTACTGCAAACATGTGGGTTTATTGTTCTCAACGTATCTATTAGTTTGTAAACGGGGATTGAAGGCATGGTCCCTTTCACGTGACAATCACGATCTCTCTCTCTCTCTCTCTCTCTCTCTCTCTCTCTCTCTCTCTCTCTCTCTCTCTCTCTCTCTCTCTCTCTCTCTCTCTCTCTCTCTCTTTCTGTCACTCTCTATCTGTCTGTCTGTCTCTCTCTGTCTCTATCTCACTCTCTCTCTCTCTTTCTCTCTCCCTCTCTCTCTCTCTCTCACACACACACACACACTCTCTCTCTCTCTCACACACACTCTCTCTCTCTCTCTCTCTCCCTCTCTCTCTCTCTCTCTCTCTCTCTCTCTTATCCCTACCCCCCCCCCCCCCACCCTTCACCCCCCTACCCTCTCAGCATCCACCTCCCTGTCAAACCCTACTTCAAAGTGATGCAGTATAAACTGTGTTGACAAGTTTGCTCAGTGCGTTTACTTTCAACCCCTGCCCGCAACTCAAGCCCACAGTTATGTGTACATTGCATCAGTGCTAAGCCCGCGGGCACCTTGGTATGGATCGATTGGAGAATCCTTTGAAATATGTCTCCGTCTGTGTGTACTGACGACAGTCTGTCTGGCTGGCTGGCTGGCTGGCTGGCTGGCTGGCTGTGGGGTTCTTTGCTTTTTAAATCTTAAGGCTTATTTCCAGTGTGTTAGGTTTAGTCTCTCTGTCTGTCTATGTATGTATGTCTGTCCCTCTGTCTGTCTTATATGTATGAGGCAACACAGAAAAAATTGTGAGTTTTAGGCGACAAGGCCCATACAATTTAAGTAGGTAGGTATATCAACTTTCTGTTTGTACCTGGTGAGGTTATTCTTTCCTTCAACGGTGCAATTTGTGTCTCCTAGAAAAGTGTAGCTTCCCTTCGGTTGTCTGCAAATTAGTTAGTTAGTTAGTTAGCTGTTGCTTTTCGGGTCCAGCGGACCATAATAGGCCAAATCAGGACCCCTGTCTGCAAATTGAGTTTCTTACATTCTTTTTGTGTGTGTGTACAGGTAACAAAAAAAAAAGGTTTGGAGGAATACATAGGATTGGTAGAGGAACCAAACACTCTGAACGTTACAGTTTGTTACACCAAGACACAGTCAATGTTAATTTCTCGACAAGATGTAGGTAGCCTAACAAATATTTCTTTTGACATTTGTGATGTGTTTCATATTACTGGACTGTTTTAGAAAACGGATTTAATCATTTACAGGATTGTCGGCCAAGCCATTCCACGGCGTCCCATCTATACAGGAAGTCACGTGCTCAGGGCACACACTAAGCCCGGATGTTGACCTCTTGACATTGACCTTATCAGAGGAGCCTCAAGGTCAAGTTCTGGCGTCGGTCAACCTTAAATCAGGAGAGTGTTCTACGTGGAAACATTTCACTTCCTGTGTCAAGAACAGCAGAAGTTCTCACCTCTCTTACGTCACAGTACTCGTTTTTGGTCTGCGCGAGAACGAGGCTCAAGTTTACGAATGTCAAGTCACCACTCTTAGATCCGGCCACCGCGCTAGGATTATTACGTGGAAGCTCGAAGTGATCGGATTGGGTATGTGAAATGCTTTTATCGTTTTCACCAAACAATCAAACAAGCGAGCAGGCAAGCAAAACAAAAGACAAATATACTTGAAAGACTGACGAAAACTACGCATGCGAAATCTGCTTGCCCAAAAAAAAAGAAAAACCGGGGTTGAATGCGAAATGCATGGGGGTATTGTTTCTAAGCGCTGGGGACAGAAGTGTGTGTTGTAGCTGGATGCATGTCGTCTGTGGGATTGTCTTCTTTTGTGTGTTTGTGTGTAAAATGAAATTATACTGTATGTCTGTCTGTCTGTCTGTCTTTCTGTCTGTCTGTCTGTCTGTCTGTAGGTCACTCTGTATGTGTGTCTGTGTATGTCGTCGTGTGTGCGTGCGTGCGTGCACGTGTCAATGTGCGTGTGTATTGGATCAGTTGGTCCTGATCTGACAATACAACATACACAGACACCAGCGGGTCTGTGTCACGATCGGGTGACAGAGACCAAGAAAGTGTCACTCAGTGGAGTGCCTGTTCTTGGTCTCGTGTATGATAGAAAGCGCCTGTGCGTGATATTGGGCTGACGGCTTTTCGCTGACAGCGCGCACGGGATTTTCAGGGATTGAGTTTCCCGTGTCTTTTCTGCTTGGGGAGGCAGAATTGTGTATAGCTGGACTGGTTTTGTGACAAGGTCAGTCACGTGTATTTGGCTAGGTGGTCTGCAAGAGACTCAAGGACGACACACTTGACACCCAGCGGCAGAAGAGGAAGGATCTATACACAGTTTCTAGAGTATGATGGTTTTTCACCGAGTATTATATTCGGCACTCTAGGGGAACTTCCACTAGCTTTTCCTTTCTCCCTGCCACGTATTTTGCTGAGGACAAGTCGTCAATTTTTCCTTCGTCGGCGATGGCTTTCGCATAAGGATTCGACAAGGGGTTCTGGAGGTTTTTGGTCACTGTTGACGAACAGAGGCTGTTCCAGGGAGGAAGCGGACTTTGCTTCCATTGAGAGTACAATCATAGGCTTTTGAGGTAATAAATCATTATTTAACGCTGTTGATGAGTCTGTGTTGTGGAATGAAATACTCTCTGTTGTTCTTTCCAGGTTAGCGCATAATTTACTCTCTGTGACGCTAAAATACTAATCTGTATATGGTTTTTGCAGATAGGGAGAGAAGGACGGAAAATGGCTGTTTTGTTGTTGTAAAAAGTCAGTTTTGTGCAGGCCCACGTGCTCGATGAGATATTTAAAGATGACATGTTTTAAGGTGGTGGGTGAGGGGTAGCTGACATGTTTAGTGCACCGATGCTTTCTGTTTGCAGCCTTCCTTCGTTCGTTCGTTTCGTTCGTTCGTTACGTTCCCGTAACATCGGCACGGCTGACTCTGGCGGGAACTGTTGAGGCTACGCTAACCAGGAGACCGGCTAACCAGGAGACCGGCTAACCAGCGGACCGGCTAACCAGCGAACCGGCTAACCAGCGGACCGGCTAACCAGCGAACCGACTAACCAGCATACCGGCTAAGCAGCAGCAGCAGAGATAAAGCTAAGTGCACCATGTCGTACGCACCCCGTTGACCACCGTTGTCTTTCGTATCTATGATTTCATTGGAGTAGTGACAACGTGGGGTGTGTGACACCTGCACGAACTAGAGCTTTTCGAACAGAACATTCTCATTTCGACTGTATTTACACGGGTTCAGCGTGTTACTATAATTTTCTACATAGTACTGGCATTTTGTCAGAGAACACTGGTTTTTTACGTGTTGAGAACGTAAAAGGAACATATTTTGAGTGAAGGCTCGAGGGAGGTGGAGAGTTTATACATAAACAGGCGTCTGAAACTTATACTTTTGTTGACTCTATTTAATTGTATGACTGCGAGAGTGGATCGTGGTGTGGTTAGTTAATTAGTAGTAATTAACCGGTTCATAATCACCTTAAGTGATATATTGAAACGTGACACATGGGGGCCAAGCCGGGATTTACTCAGTTAATTTCCAACTGATAAAGACCCACCAATTAAGGATAACTAAGAGCAGATAATCTCGTCAGTGCTCGACTTATTTTCTGCTTGGTGCTACCTTTTTTGTATAGTTTTGATCATATACCACACCTTAAGCGATTCACATCTTGCAGGAAATGTAAATTGTAATTGGTGAGTTATTGTATGCGCTAACTGTGATTACTTCCCTTTCCTTTGTTTGTGAATCTTTGTTGTTGTACGTTCAGAGTTTTCCGTTGCAGAGAGCTGAGCAGGGTTAGCGGATTTGTTATTCGTTTTACTCAGTTTTCTCTACATTGTTGTTTCGCATTCTGTAACAGGTTACATTTCTACCGTCTTGTTTTACTTGGATTTTTCTCCATATTTTGACTTTGTTGGAATTTTGGGGGGGAAGGGTCCGAGGACTTCTGTCCTAACCAAGGCTGTGGGAGACACTCTGTTTCACCGCAAAAAGCAGCCGATAAAGTAGGCCACGGCTGTGGGAAACACTTTGTTTCACCGCAAAAAGCAGCCATAAAGTAGGCTACGCGTTTTGTTCTACACCGTTTGGATTTTTCTTCTGCATTTTCCGGTTGCTGGATTTTTGTATCCACCGCTTTCATCACCGCGTGTTCTAGCTATAGCTGCGTTAGACTTACTTTGGTAATAAAGCTTTGCTAAAACTAACCATGGCTACAGGGGGATCTCCTACGAAGAGATTAACTTTTGAGACTCCTGGTAGCGAGGAACAGACAGAGCGAGACGCACGCGTTAGAGCGCGTAGTTTGCTTAAGCGCAAGGAGTTAGAACGTAAGGAAGACATAGAGCGACAGACGAGAAAAGAAGAGCTTGACAGACAAGAACGACAGGCCGAACGTGAGAGACAGGAACGACAAGACGAACGTGACAGACAAGAACGGAAAGAGAAAGATGAACGAGACAGACAAGAAAGGGAACGACAGGCCGAACGACAGGCCGAACGTGACCGACAGGACAAGAAAGAGAAAGACGAACTTGACAGACAAGAAAGGGAACGACAGGCCGAACGTGACCGACAGGAAAAGAAAGACGAACGTGACAGACTAGACCGGAAGGAACAGGCGGATCGCAATCTCCAGCTAGAACTAGCTAGGCTACAGGCCGAGAAGGGTACGCTTACTCAGGCTAGCGCGCCGACGTTTGTCGCCGACCGTACGAGACTGCCGACGTTCGACGATGACAAGGACGAGCTCGACGACTTTTTACGCCGGTTTGAGCGCATTGCATCTGACCAGAAGTGGGAAGAGGCCACGTGGGCTAGCCGCCTTAGCACCTGCTTGAAAGGACGCGCATTGCAGCTCTACAACGCTTTGGATGACGACGAGGCGAGAGACTATCAGGCACTAAAGAAGGCGTTACTCCAGCGCTTCAACCTGACTGCGGAAGCCTACAGACGACGTCTGCGTAACAGCAAGAGACTGAGCGGCGAGCTGAGCCATCAGTTTGTGGCACGCCTTAATCTCTACTTGCGGCGCTGGGTGGAGATGGCCGAAAAGGACTGGACCGTCAACGACCTTGCCGACCTCATTGTCATGGAGCAACTGATGTCCAGCCTGCGACCTGAGGTGGTGACCTTCGTGCAGGAGCACCAGCCAAAGACTACTCAGGAGGCAGCCGACTGGATCAGAGTGCACGAGGACGCCCAGGCGATCTCCGGCAAATCTTCAGGCTCACGGCCAGGAAAAACGGGAAATTCGGGTTCTTCAGGACCCAAGGACGGGAAGGACGATCAGGGACACAAGGGATCAAGTTCCAGAACTGACATCCAGTGTTACTACTGCAACAAGCGGGGCCACGTGAAGAAGGACTGCCACAGGAGACAGGCTGACCAGAAGGGCGTACACTTTGTTGGCAGCGAGGAGTTAAGGGACGTCACGAGCTCATGCACAATTCCACAACTCTGCGTTCCGTGCTCCAGGAAACATTTCCAGCCCCACTGTAACGTCTACGTTAACGGAGTGAAGGGCGAAGGTCTGCGGGACACAGGAGCAGACATGATAGTGGTTCGGGCGAGTCTAGGTCCAGCTATGGCCTACACAGGAGACAGCATCAGGGTGAGAATGGCCGAGGCATCTCACGCTTACGATTTGAACACGGCAGTGATCAAGGTCGTAACCCCGTTGTTCACGGGGACCATTGTGGCCGTCGTCATGGACGATCCTCCATGCGACCTGCTCATTGGAAACCGGGTTCAGTTTGTGGACGGCGTCACCAGGGAGGTTCCCGTTTATCGGTCTCCCGACGTCATTTCAGTGCTCACGCGGGCACAGGCGGAGCGAGAGGACAAACCTCTCAAACCCCTACCTGCTGCACGAGCTGCCCTGGGGAACGTGACCCCCGCGCTTCTCGCGAAGGCTCAGGATTCTGACCCGACCTTAGCTACTCCTCGGGAGCACGCGAAGTCGGGCAAGGTGAAGCTGAGCGGGAAGCATGGGAGGTCAAGGTTCCTCAGGGACAAGAAGTTGCTCTACCGTGAGTTCAGCAACAAGGAAGGTGCATTCAAACAGGTTGTCGTGCCTCGCGAGTTTCGCGAGGGTGTCATGGCAACGGCACATGACTCGATTCTGGGAGGTCATCTTGGCACCAAGAAGACCACGGATCGTGTCTGGCGCCACTTTTACTGGCCAGGCATCTGCACGGATGTCCGACGTTTCTGTGCGTCCTGCGATAAGTGCCAGAAGGTGGTTGCCAAAGGAAGGGTGAGGAAGGTCCCCTTAGAGAAGATGCCGCTCATCGACGAACCCTTTCGTCGGGTGGCAGTGGACATCATCGGGCCCATCTTGCCTGCGTCTGAGGACGGAAACAGATACATTTTGACCATGGTGGACTACGCTACTCGATACCCAGAGGCGATCCCTCTGAAATCGATTGAAGCCACGCGAGTAGCTGAGGCTCTGGTTACTATGTGGTCCCGGCTGGGAATTCCATCAGAGGTACTCACCGACAGAGGCACGCAGTTCACGGGAGGAGTGATGGCGGAGGCAGCACGACTGCTATCACTGGAGCAGCACTTCACCACTCCTTACCATGCTCAGTGCAACGGACTGGTGGAAAGGTTCAATGGCACCTTGAAGACCATGCTGAGGAAACTAGCTCAGGAGAAACCACGCACGTGGGACAGGTACATCCCAGCATTGCTTTTTGCATACCGCGAGGTTCCTCAGGAGAGCTTGGGCTTTTCCCCATTCGAGCTGTTGTACGGCAGACAGGTACGCGGTCCCATGGCTATCCTGCGTCAGGCTTGGACAGACGAAGAAGCTGACGAGGAGGTGCAGACGACAGCGACCTACATCGTAGAACTCAGGAACAGGATTGAAGAGACCTGCAAATTGGCTCAAGAGAACCTGGGAAGAGCAGCACAGCGTTACGCGCGAGGATTCGACCGCAAGGCACGGCCGCGCAGCTTCAAGATTGGAGAACGGGTGTTGCTACTTCTACCTGTCAAACACAACAAGCTACAACTGCAGTGGCAAGGACCTTTTGAGGTGACAGCGAAAGTGGGCCAGAACGACTACAGGATCGTCATGAACGGGAAAGCACGCCTGTACCACGCCAACCTGCTGCGCGCCTACATAGAGAGGACTGCCTACGGGGAAAAGGACAAAGTGACAGAAGCAGTTGCTGTCGTGATGGACGAGACAACGGAAGAACAGGGAGGAGGACGTGTACCAGTTTGTCCGCTGGAGGCTAGTGAGGATCACACGGACGTGCACATCTCACCTGATCTTGGGGACGACCAGCAGGCGGACCTGCAAGAGATCCTGAAGGATGCAGCACGGGTCCTTACAGACATACCACTTCAGACGCATCTAGAGGAGTTTACCTTCGACTTGCTGGAGAAACAGCCAGTGAGGACGAAGCAGTATCCCATGCCTCATGCCCAGAAGGAGGTGGTCAGGAAGGAAATCGCCGACATGACGAAGTTGGGCGTCATCGAGCCAGCGAACTCTCCCTACAGTTCACCAATTGTGCTTGTAAAGAAGAAGGATGGACGCGTCAGGTTCTGTGTCGACTACCGGAAGCTGAACAAGATTACGGCGTTTGACGCGGAACCCATGCCTGATGTGGACTACCTCTTCAGTCACTTGGCCAAGGCCAAGTACTTTTCCAAACTGGACCTCACCAAGGGATACTGGCAAATTCCAGTTGCCGAGGAAGATCGCCCAAAGACTGCATTTACCACTCCATTCGGCCAGTTCCAGTGGACAGTCATGCCTTTTGGTCTGCAGAATGCAGGTGCCGTCTTCACTCGCATGATGAGGAAACTTTTGGAACCATTGAAGCGCGAGGACATCAGCAGTTTCATCGACGATGTGCTGATCGCGACAGAGACATGGACTGAACATCTCGACGCCCTGCGCGACGTGTTCGGAAGGTTGAAGGACGGAAATCTGGGAGCTAAACCGTCCAAGTGCTACTTGGGATTTCGGGAATTGTCTTTCCTGGGTCATGTTGTCGGCGAGGGATTGCTCGTTCCAGAGGACGACAAGATCCAGAAGATTCGGGAGGCGGAGCCACCGCGCACGAAGAGAGAAGTCAGGTCTTTCCTGGGCCTAGCCAGCTTCTACAGACGCTTCATCCCGCACTTTGCCGAAATCGCTCTACCACTGACCAACCTTACCAAGAAACTACAACCGACCGTTGTAGTGTGGACTGAGGAATGCAGCTCCGCATTCAACACCCTGAAGAGGCGACTCACCAGTCAGCCTATTCTCCGACTACCAGACCTGAACAAGGACTTCGTGCTGAGGACAGACGCTTCAGGGAAGGGACTTGGGGCAGTGTTGCTTCAGGAGACAGAGGGGTTTTTGCACCCCGTTTGCTTCGCCAGCCGTAAGCTGACCTCGGCCGAGGCAGCGTATGCAACGGTTGAACGCGAGTGTCTCGCCATTGTCTGGGGCATCCAGAAGTTCGAAGCGTACCTGTACGGACGACCTTTCTGTCTGGAGACGGACCATCAACCTCTGCAATATCTTCAGGTTGCAAGGTTGGCAAACGCCAGACTTATGCGCTGGGCGTTGATTCTCCAACCGTACCAATTCACGGTACGCGTCATTCCGGGCGCCAACAATGTTGGAGCTGACTTTCTCTCTCGGGCGGTAGAGGAGAACATGACTGTGAGCGAAACCGAGGTTTCGTCTTGAAGAGGGGAGGTGTGTCACGATCGGGTGACAGAGACCAAGAAAGTGTCACTCAGTGGAGTGCCTGTTCTGGGTCAATGTATGATAGAAAGCGCCTGTGCGTGATATTGGGCTGACGGGTTTTCGCTGACAGCGCGCACGGGATTTTCAGGGATTGAGTTTCCCGTGTCTTTTTTCTGCTTGGGGAGGCAGAATTGTGTATAGCTGGACTGGTTTGGTGACAAGGTCAGTCACGTGTATTTGGCTAGGTGGTCTGTCAGAGACTCAAGGACGACACACTTGACACCCAGCGGCAGAAGGGGAAGGACCTAACACACAGTTACTAGAGTATGATGGTTTTTCACCGAGTATCATATTCGGCACTCTAGGGGAACTTCCACAAGTTATTCCTTTCTCCCTGCCACGTATTTTGCTGAGGACAAGTCGTCAATTTTTCCTTCGTCGGCGATGGCTTTCGCATAAGGATTCGACAAGGGGTTCTGGAGGTTTTTGGTCACTGTTGACGAACAGAGGCTGTTCCAGGGAGGAAGCGGACTTTGCTTCCATTGAGAGTACAATCATAGGCTTTTGAGGTAATAAATCATTATTTAACGCTGTTGATGAGTCTGTGTTGTGGAATGAAATACTCTCTGTTGTTCTTTCCAGGTTAGCGCATAATTTACTCTCTGTGACGCTAAAATACTAATCTGTATATGGTTTTTGCAGATAGGGAGAGAAGGACGGAAAATGGCTGTTTTGTTGTTGTAAAAAGTCAGTTTTGTGCAGGCCCACGTGCTCGATGAGATATTTAAAGATGACATGTTTTAAGGTGGTGGGTGAGGGGTAGCTGACATGTTTAGTGCACCGATGCTTTCTGTTTGCAGCCTTCCTTCGTTCGTTCGTTTCGTTCGTTCGTTACGTTCCCGTAACATCGGCACGGCTGACTCTGGCGGGAACTGTTGAGGCTACGCTAACCAGGAGACCGGCTAACCAGGAGACCGGCTAACCAGCGGACCGGCTAACCAGCGAACCGGCTAACCAGCGGACCGGCTAACCAGCGAACCGACTAACCAGCATACCGGCTAAGCAGCAGCAGCAGAGATAAAGCTAAGTGCACCATGTCGTACGCACCCCGTTGACCACCGTTGTCTTTCGTATCTATGATTTCATTGGAGTAGTGACAACGTGGGGTGTGTGACACCTGCACGAACTAGAGCTTTTCGAACAGAACATTCTCATTTCGACTGTATTTACACGGGTTCAGCGTGTTACTATAATTTTCTACATAGTACTGGCATTTTGTCAGTGAACACTGGTTTTTTACGTGTTGAGAACGTAAAAGGAACATATTTTGAGTGAAGGCTCGAGGGAGGTGGAGAGTTTATACATAAACAGGCGTCTGAAACTTATACTTTTGTTGACTCTATTTAATTGTATGCCTGCGAGAGTGGATCGTGGTGTGGTTAGTTAATTAGTAGTAATTAACCGGTTCATAATCACCTTGAGTGATATATTGAAACGTGACACATGTGACGACAAGCACGGTACTATTTTCGGAAGAATCCTACGTGCGACACAAGCCATCAACGACTGAGAAAAAAATTATAAGAAAAATATACCACTTGTCTGTTTTCCGGTCTGTCTACACGTGTCTGCATTCGTGGCCATATGTGCCGTACACCCGCTTACGAATGCGTGAGCAAAAAAACATACATATGGAATTGGAGAGAAAGGCGGATGACAACAATGATTATGGTTTATCTCCAACGGTGGGAGACCTGAATGGGAAAGAGAGATTTTCCGTGTCGACAGAGGCGAACAACAGCCGTTTCTTGTTGAATTAGATCGCATCAGGTTGATGAATAGGGGAGGGGAGATAATAATGCAAATGGAATGGTGGGTTCTCTCTCGCCGTGATTGCTGCTCTGATCTCCCCTAGGTTGTCTCCCCTATGCTTGTACAACGGTTGTTCTTTCAGTCTTCTTCTTCTGCGTTCGTGGGCTGAGTGTGTTTCTTCTTTGCATGCAAAGTTCTAGTGCGTGGATGGACACGGGTGGGAGACGTGGGGGGGGGGGGGGGGGGAGGAGGAGTTTGCAATGGAAAGATGCGCTGTTTTTGTGGGTGTGTGGGGATGGTTGGAGGGACTGGGGGAGGGGTTGGGGTGCCGGGGGGGGGGGGGGAGGAGGTTGTACTAGCGTTATGCAAGTCACATGCAACTTGCGCATGTATGCAGTGTGAGTGTGATTGATGCATATTGATCCATTGACTTATTCGTCATTCATATTTTCATTCAGGATTTTAAACATTCTTTGGTGAGTTGATCGCTCGATTGATGGATTGATGACAGGGAAATATTGGACACACCGACACACACACACGCGTGCACGCACGCACGCACGTACATTCACATACACACACACACACACACACACGCACGCACGCACGCACGCACGCACGCACGCACGCACACACGCACTCACGCACGCACTTATACAGACAGACAGACACACATCCACCCACCAACACACACACACACACACGACAGACAGACACACATCCACCCACCAACACACACACACACACACACACACACACACACACACACACACACACACACACACACACACACACACACTAGAAATTTCATTCACAATTTTGTAAACAAATTCTTGGGGTACATAAGAAAACTATGGTAGTACCAGTACTAGGAGAATTAGGAAGATTCCCAGTTAGCATTACAATAATATGTAATATCATTGCGTACTGGTTACACATATTGGATCTTCCAAAAACATCTCATCTGAGCAAAGTATGTACACCAAAGGCAGTGAAACATATCCATGGATATCATTTGTAAAACAATTGTTACAAGTCCATGAATTAGATCATGTGTGGAAAAATCAATCCACTTTTAATTTCAAAAAGTTAAAATATGTTATATGTCAAAAATTGGAACTCCAATATATACAATTCTGGAAAGGTCAAATAAGAAGTTCACCAAAGTTAAATGTTTATACAAAAATAGTAACAAATTATAAAACGGAACCATATCTGTTATGCATAAAACAAAGAAAATATAAACAATCGTTGTGTAAACTGAGAATAAGTGCCCACGACCTGAAAATTGAAACTGGTAGATACAGCAATACACCTAGGGAAAATAGATTATGTGAAACATGTGGAGTAATAGAAGATGAAATACATTTTCTAGATAACTGCATAGAAAACAATTACGAAAATCTTTCATGAGTGAAATTAATCTACCTATATATTCATATGATGTACCAAGTCAACTTTTGCAAGTAGACAAAGTAAAAACTAAATTGGGAGAATTTGTATATAATTGCTTCAAAAAAAAAAAAAGAAACAATGTAATCATTTGGTTATTTATCTTCCCGTGTCTTATAAACACTACGTTTCATGACAATAAAGTTTATTCGTATTCGTATTCGTATTCGTATTCACACACACGTACACATACACACACACACACACACACACACACACACACACACACACACACACACACACACACACACACACACACACACACACACACACACACACACAACAAGATTAATACAATAAAAACAACAATGCACACAAAAGCAATAACTTCAAAATACGGGGCAGAAAGCTGTAAAGGTATGTGTGTGATGATGACAGCGTAACAGCCATGTAATAACGCGCTTACGCTGGAACAACAACGCCGTCTACCGGCGATCGATTGGCCTAAGACGGCAGGGGAGGGAAGCTATTAACAGCTGCAAAGTTGTCACGTAAAATGCCAATTACAGTAGCGTTGGCTGCTGTTAGGCGACGTCCTTTGCAAGAGTGGAGAGTGTTGCATTAGGTAGCGTTGGAAACATAGTATTTCTTCTTCAGCGTTCTCGGGCTGCACCTCCCATGTTCACTCGTAGGCACGAACTGGCTTTTTCGAGTATGGCTGTGTAGGGCTATGGAGCCCCCCCCCCCCCCCCCTCCATATCAGACGGATAATATAGAGTGATGCTAGTTATTCTGTGTGTGTGTGTATATCTGTGAAGTTTAATATCAGCATCAGTTTGCCTTGTAATGTAAGTGGTGAATAGTAGGTAGTATAATATAAACTGTCGAAATTGTATTCGACAAGAGTGCTGCTCGAATACGAATTATATGACTCCTTTGTACATGTGCTTATTCTAACAGTCAAGCTACAGACTCGGGTTGGCCGTATAATTATTGGATTTAGATATACCGCAACACGGTGGCCCAGTGGTAAGGCGTCTGCCCAGTGAGCGGGAGGTCGTGGGTTCGAACCCCGGCCGGGTCATACCTAAGACTTTAAAATTGGCAATCTAGTGGCTGCTCCGCCTGGCGTCTGGCATTATGGGGTTAGTGCTAGGACTGGTTGGTCCGGTGTCAGAATAATGTGACTGGGTGAGACATGAAGCCTGTGCTGCGACTTCTGTCTTGTGTGTGGCGCACGTTAAATGTCAAAGCAGCACCGCCCTGATATAACCCTTCGTGGTGGACTGGGCGTTAAGCAAACAAACAAACAATATTGGATTTAATAGGTCTTCCCAATTGTCCATGCATATTTTGCTTTGTACGACCATTAACTAATCTTATGTTTTATGTCTATTTTCTACCATTTTCCCGGCTGATTATCTTGTTTCTGCCGATTTTTACGCTTTAAAACCCGTTTACTGATTCAGTACCTTATTCTGGTTTGTTGACACATATACATATTTACTATTTATTTACGAAATCTGTCAACAACGACCCCCCGCGGGTTAGGGGGAGTCTCATATTGGTTGGGACTAGAAAGAATTTACCCGACGCTACCCAGCATGTCGTAAGAGGCGACTAACGGTTCTGTTTCTTCTCTTCTTTTGTCTTATTTCTGCCTTACCAGTCCTTTCACCTATATTTCCTTCCAAGAAAACTCTCCCTACTATTCCCTGCAGTTTTCCAATTCTTTTCTTGTTGTCTTATTTCTACCTGACTGGATCCATCACCTTTATTTCACTTACCAAAAGTCTTCTTTTCCACATCCTTATTTCTCTGGACCCCTCATGTCGTATGAGGCGACTAACGGATTCTGTTTCTCCTTTTACCCTTGTTAAGTGGTTCTTGTATAGAATATAGTCAATGTTTGTAAAGATTTTAGTCAAGCAGTATGTAAGAAATGTTTAGTCCTTTGTACTGGAAACTTGCATTCTCCCAGTAAGGTCATATATTGTACTACGTTGCAAGCCCCTGGAGCAATTTTTTGATTAGTGCTTTTGTGAACAAGAAACACTTAACAAGTGGCTCTATCCCATCTCCCCCCCCTTTCCCCTATCCCATCTCCCCCCTTTCCCTCGTCGCGATATAACCTTCGTGGTTGAAAACGACGTTAAACACCAAATAAAGAAAGAAAGAAAGAAATGTCAACAACGATTACAACACAACCCAGTCACCACTACAGCTGCATGCAGCACCACCGCCACCATTACTACCACCACAAACACCACCAACGACAAAATGAAACAAACAATCGATCTTCATACTTGCAGTTCTGTTGACATCAATCATGTCGATGCCAATTTCACAGGAAGGTCTCATAACTCTGGTCATGGCAACCGCTCCTCAAACCTGTCAACTGCATGGCAGCGTTGGAGGGGAGACAACGTGACGCTCGCATTCAAGAGTTTTCTCCCGTGTTTTCTTTGACACTTACTTTACTTTGGGGTCTTTGGAGACAATGCGGCTGCGAGAGCGAAAGTGTGTTTTGTATTAGTTGGGATTAAGGTGGTGTTGTGTTGAATTCTGATGGAGATTACAGAAATGTAAAGGCGTTTGTTGTATAAGGGTCTTTCGGACTGTTTTATTAATCATCTTGTGCCGATGGTGGTTGCTTTAACGCACGTGTGTTTTGACTGGTACTGGTGAAAAGTGTTCGCTGCAACTTTGCTCAACCAGCACTGAATGTAACTTGCGTTCGCCTCGGGAACACTGATTCGTGCTAAGTACGCTTACGTGTGTCTGTTGGTGTGTTTTACTAATGAATCATGCACAGAGAGAATTCGCCACAGGACAGGATAATTCTACTGTGACTTGTTCCATCTTTGCAGAATCACACATGTTTTTCAAAGGTTTCAGGTGAAATCTTTTCTCTACCACTTTGCATCACGCGTTCTGGATATAAATGGAATTTATTTCGAAAAGACTAGTTCATTCTGTGTCATTTCGCATGTCAACGTTTTCATTAATAATGCAAATAACACATTGACTTGAAAAGGACATGTCGATTCTACTGTTCCTTGCGAATGCAGACAACTGAAGTTCCGTTCGCTGCGACAAGACTTTGCATTGATTGCTTGTAATTGGCAGAGAAGACAAGACATTGATTGAATGTGAATGACAGAGAAGACAAGACATTGATTACATGTGAATGACAGAGAAGACAAGACGTTGAATTGATTACATGTGAATGACAGAGAAGACAAGACGTTGAATTGATCGCATGTCAATGGCAGAGAAGACAAGACATTGCATTGATTGCATGTGAATGACAGATACGACAAAACATTGCTTTGATTGCATGTGAATGACCGTGAAGACAAGACATTGTATTGATTGTATGTGAAATACAGAAAGGACAAGACATTGCATTGAATGCCAGAGAAGACAAGACACGACATTGATTGCATGTGAATGACAGAGAAGACAAGACGTTGATTGCATGTGAATGACAGAGAAGACAAGACATTGATTGCATGTGAATGACAGAGAAGACAAGACATTGTATTGATTGCATGTTGATGGCAGAGACGACAAGACATTGCATTGATTATATGCACTTGGCAGATACATTTGGAAGGTATCCAACTGCTTCTATATATTTTGTGCACGTGCACCGTTCTCATCGATGAGGTAGAAAACGTTTGATGCGGAAAAATCGTTAATGCAAAGTTGTAGACTTAGTTGGGACTTTTTCTTCGCTTCGGTGTGTGTGCGGTGATCATGTCGGTGTTGTAG
>NW_027127161.1:85630-90715 GCF_037325665.1 Littorina saxatilis
ATCTTTAATCCGGAAAATTTAGACAATTTCTGTAAAGTTTTAACACATTAAACAAACGATTCCTTACTGCCATCCAAATAAAGAGTTGTATCGTCCGCAAATTAAGACAATAACACTTCCTAGTTGTTCAATTTCAATCCTTTAGCACAGAATTATTACGTAACATTAATGATAGTATCTCGGAACATATTAAATACAAATATGGTGAGAGGCTATCGCCTTGTCGGACGCCTCTTCTTATATTAAACCAACCAGAATATTGGCCATTTACTGTAACACATGTCTGTATATCTTGATAAAAAAAAATCTCGTATCCACTGTTTTACATCGTTTCCAAAATTGAAAAAAATCCAATGCCTTTTGTAAAAAGGACCAGGACACACTGTCGAACGCCTTTTCAAACTCAATTGCAAGCAGCAAACCTGGTATATTTTCTCTTTCGGTAAACATCAACACATCATACAGCAAACGTATATTATCCCCGATAAATCTTCCTTTCATAAAACCTGTTTGATGTTCACAAATAATCTTAGGTAACATTATTTTCAATCTATTCGCAATACTTTTCTTTCTTTCTTTATTTGGTGTTTAACGTCGTTTTCAACCACGAAGGGTTATATCGCGACGGATTCGCAATACAAGATGAACACATTTTATAGGATATGTTAAGCAGGGATATTGGCCACCAGTTCTTAATAAATTGTTTTGGCTTGTCTTGTTTCGGAATGCATGTAATAATGCCTTGTTTCTGTGTAATGGACAATTCTCCACATAGAATCCAGCATTTGCAGAACGTAGCAGAAATAATCCAATATCCTGGAAGAAATATTTATAAAATTCTGTTGTAAACCCGTCAGGTCCTGGGCTTGTTCCGTTTTTCATTTTCCGTCTTTATTTCTGTTGTTCTACCGTTGTCTCCGTTTTTTTTCATTCTTTCTTTTCTTCTTTCTTTCTTCCTTCTTTTCTGTCGTTCTTCTCTTTCTTTCTTCTTTCTTTTTTTCTCTCTCATTTTTCCTTTCTTTCTCGCATCTATTGTGTGTGTGTGTGTGTGTGTGTGTTAATGTTTGCTTATTCAGTTGTTCTTACACTTGTTTCTGTAATGTTTCTTTCTCTCTGATTTCTATTGTTTGTTTGGTTGTTACTTAGTTTTTTTGTTCCTTTTATTTGTTTCTTTTTGTAATTGACTGATTCATCAGTCTGAATGTTACATTATCACGAGAAAGAACTTTTCATTTCTGAAACAAATCAGCGCTCTGTCCTGAAACTAAACAAAGGAAGCAACATAAAAATAGTGGAATAATAAAAGTTTCTTTGGAATGAACACTTCATGCCAAGGCTACTGAAAGGTTACCACGCAACGTGAATTATCAGCTGCCGGATTGGATTCAAGGGGACAGTATCGAGTAGGACTTGTCTCCCTTATTTCACTTATCTCCCTTTCCATTAGTTTTCTCTCTGACACTTCACGTCACGGCGCTGAAAGAGAGACACACACACACACGATAGCTCACGCGACAAGAATGTCGTGTGGAAAATATAAAACCAACTAAAATGAAATATGAAATTGAAAACAAATAAAATAAAATAAACAATATTAAATACAATGATATAAAATAAAACAATATTGAATAAAAGGATCAAGTAACACGAGTTAGGACATGAAAACAGAACAAAACGAATAGAATAAAAGATTTTGAAATTAAACTAAGAGGAACCTGAACAAAGCAAGATAAATGACGAACAGGCGGGAATTTGTAAAGGTCTGAAAGTAGGCGTACTTAAACATATGCATATATATGCGCTAGCATGTACGCACGTACGCGCATGCATACTCACTCACTCTCTCTCTCTCTCTCTCTCTCTCTCTCTCTCTCTCTCTCTCTCTCTCTCTCTCTCTCTCTCTCTCTCTCTCTCTCTCTTTCTCCCCCCCCCGAAAAAGAGGAACCCGATAAGTCCAAGACTTAAAACCCTATAAGTCCAGGACCTAAATGTGCCCTTTTTTTGCTTTTTCTACCTATCATTCCGAGACAATTTGATATCTCCTATAAATGTTCCCCATGTACCCTATCCCGCCTCCTCCACATATACGTGACCCTCCACCACGAAATGAGTCGCATGTCACATTTGCATGATTTTCATATTTTTACATTTTCATAAAGAGTTTTTTATGCTCGATCCAGTGGTGAAAACCGTTTTAGAAAAGAGCGAAAACTGTTATAAGTTATAAGCCTGTGATTAAGGTGACCCTCACACTGTTACCAGAAACTCCCCGGACTTATAATATTTAGCCTAGCACAGAACCGCGCGGGGTGACATGCGACACATTTCGTGGTGGAGGGTCACATATATCTACTGTACATCCCCTTTGAAACTTGCAATCGTAACAAACATTTCGCTCTTTTGACTTCCCGCCATCACATTGCTGGACATTGTTTCCTTCCCCTCCCGACTTTGTTAAAGGTACGGTCCTTCCTGTGCACACGATCGTGTTCACCACCTTAGATTTGATAGTCAAGGAGCCCGTATTTCACGTGCAGTAATGACCTCCTTTCACATGTACAGTGGGAGGAGAACGAATCACGCCACTGTCGCGCCCATTGATGCAAGTGATTGTTGTGTAGTTTTTAAACTGCTGTAAAAATGAACCAGCCAAGGTGCTTAAACAAGAAAAGGAAAAAAAAACATATTCGCGGAGGATTCTACTGATGTGCATTTAGTGCACAAGGTTTTTGTTGTTGTCATTTTTGTACTTTCTTTTATAAATTGTATAATACGAGGTCACCCCTACCCGAAATTACACAATTTGTAAAGAGGTAAAGAAAAAAGCCAACAGTTAAAAACTATGTATTAATCGTACAGTCAGTAAAAAATTATTATCCTCCGCGAATCTTTTTGTTTTAACTTTTATTCTTTTTTCTTTTATGACGACGGATAAATCCCTTGCAACAGTGGGCGCGACTGTGGTGCATTTTCTTTTACCTCCTAGTGGACATCTACAGTAATTCAGCAGCGTGGATGGAATGTGTACGGAGTGGGATTTTGAAAAAAAACAAAATAGTGAAAAAATATTTTCGAAGATTTTCGTTGTGAGATGTACTTAATATTTTCATACCACATGGGAAGCAGCTAAGCTGTTGGTTGTTGGCGTGTGTCCAAGTGAATATGTGTTTTTATCCCGTGTAAAAGCCATAACAGATATGTGCATGGCGTCGAACATGATCGGTTATAAGAGAAGGATTTTACTTTTAACGCAGCTTATATTCGGTTCTTTTTAGCGGGTTTTTTTCTTCTGTTTTCTTTCTTGTTTCATACTTTATTTTCTTTCAATTTTGCATTTTCTATTTTTTTTCCTTCTCCCTTTTGGCTTCCCCACTATTTTAGTGCCAGGCATTTTCCTCTCCCTTGCAAAATTTCTGACCGAAACACCTCCTTGCTCCGGTCCCCCCCCCCCCCCCTCCCCCCCTGTCTCAGCCATTTCAGGGCCGGACACTTTATTTTCTCTCCCTGGCAGGGCTAACGGTCCAACCTTTCAGGGGTCTGGCATCGATCCTGCAAGCGGAGTGTTCTGGAACCGTGCTCGACGCCGACGCTGACGTGTTCTATCTGGCTTTGTATTCCTACGCCGGGCCTCATCACTCCGAACTTCTGGCCTCCGCCAATTTGAAGAGCGGAGAGTGCACTACTTCTTCCGCGTTTTCCGCGTGTGTCAACATGGCGGAAGAACCGCGGAAATCCCGGGTGAGAACGCTCTTCCTCAATTTGGCGGAAGGAGAGGAGCGGAAGGTCGGGTGCGAGGTGTCGAGTCTGCGCACAGGGGAGAGAATCAAAACCACCAAGTGGTCACGTGTCGTCGTGGGCAGAAGTGAGTGGGTTGCTTCCCCTTGTTTTCGTTGTGGTTTTCGATGTGGTGTGTCGTGTTTTGTTTTCGTGAAATGTGACTGTGTAAACACGAAGAAGGACTTAAGACATTAGCTACATTCAACCCGCATCCCTTCCACCTCCTCCCTACAAATTTACATATGAACAAACGAGAACAATTTAGCTGTCTCTCTCTTGTCTTGTCTTGTCTTGTCTTGTCTTGTCTTGTCTTGTCTTGTCTTGTCTTGTCTTGTCTTGTCTTGTCTTGTCTTGTCTTGTCTTCATGCCTGGTCTTGCCATGTCTTGTCTTCATGTCTTGTCATGTCTCTCCGTTTTACTTCTGTCCGTATGTCTGTCTGTCTGTTTTTGTCTGTCTCTCTCTCTCTTTAGCTCTTTCTCTTTAGCTCTCTCTCTCTCTCTCTCTCTCTTTAGCTCTTACTCTTTAGCTCTCTCTCTCTCTCTCTCTCTCTCTCTCTCTCTCTCTCTCTCTCTCTCTCTCTCTCTCTCTCTCTCTCTCTCTCTCTCTCTCTCTCTCTCTCTCTCTTATGCGTCAACGGTTTAATGACGGCTTGATTGTGAAAACAGCCAATTATTATGGTTTGTTTCATGATTTATTTATTTTCAGAGTTCATGTTTTGTGTCCTTTTGCTAATTTATTTCATCCGTTTTGCTCCATGCAAAGCACAGGCTTTCCACTTCCTGTGCAGTCTCTGTTTCCGAACATTGAGAAAGCTACCGGTTATAATTAGGAAAGTGTTTGGTTTCTTATCTGTATCCCTTCGTTAAATACACAATCATTGTGTTCTGCCTGGCCTGTCTCTACCTCTGTCCCTCTGCCTCTGTCTCTCTCCGTGTCTCTGTCTCTCTCCGTGTCTCTGTCTCTCTCCGTGTCTCTGTCTCTCTCCGTGTCTCTGTCTCTCTCCGTGTCTCTGTCTCTCTCCGTGTCTCTGTCTCTCTCCGTGTCTCTGTCTCTCTCCGTGTCTCTGTCTCTATCTGTGTCTCTGTCTCTCTCCGTGTCTCTGTCTCTCTCCGTGTCTCTGTCTCTCTCCGTGTCTCTGTCTCTATCTGTGTCTCTGTCTCTCTCCGTGTCTCTGTCTCTCTCCGTGTCTCTGTCTCTCTCCGTGTCTCTGTCTCTATCTGTGTTGTCTGTCTCTATATCTCTCTAAGTTACTCTCTGCGTCTGTCTCTCTGTCTCTGTATCTGTCTGTCTGTCTCTCTCTCTCTCAC
>NW_027127162.1:0-5000 GCF_037325665.1 Littorina saxatilis
GTTCGATAACCCCATGATCGTCATTTGGTGAGAGGAGATATGGCAGTCTGACAAGCACTAAAGTTCTGTGTACTTTGGTTTGTACTGTTCAACCTACCTATTTTTCTTTATTGTCTTTTTTTTTTTTTTTCGTTTTTAGAGGCGGGGGGGGGCATCCGCACTCAAAGAACACAGCATCTAAGCGCTTGGGAAGATTTTCCGCAATGATGTTTTTGTTTTAAAAAATATGAAGAAAAAATCTACTTTAAAATATGCACAAATAATATCTCTGCCCCTGCATGCAGCCTACTTCCTATGCCGGACGAAACTGAAATGTTCCAGACCCAGACAGGCGACAAAGACGTGTCTGACTGAGGCAAGAGCGTTCAGTTCGATAAACGCTGATCGAAATTTGATGATAAACTACTGGGCTCTTGGTAGTTCTGAGAACTTTTTGTTTTTACTGAGCATGCGAATTCTTTCTGAGAGATTGCTCTGGCTCTGTCTTTCGGTGTGTGTGTGTGTGTGTGTGTGTGTGTGTGTGTGTGTGTGTGTGTGTGTGTGTGTATGTGTGTGTGTGGGTGTGTATGTGTGTGTGTGTGTGTGTGTGTTTGTCTGTCTGTCTGTCTGTCTGTATCTCTCTCTCTCTCTCTCTCTCTCTCTCTCTCTTTGAGTATCTCACACACACACACACACACACACACACACACACATACACACACAAACTTTCTTTCTCTAGGAACCCCTCCCACTGTTACCCTCCACCCCAACATCCTTCCCCCCTAATGCCATCATCCCGTCTCAGATACCCCCCAACCTTTGAATCCACGCAGTATCAAAGTCTGACTGGCAATTTTTGTTTTTGTGCGTGGGAAGTTGCGTCTGCCAGTCTGCTTACTTTTGAACATCCCTTCGAATTAAAGCCTCCTCGCTGAGCTTTTGCTAATGGCCCTCACACATTACCTCAGTGAAGACTTCCCTCTGGCATCGACTCTTTCAGTGATAAAATGATGTTAGAAGGAGCATATGGGGAGGGGGGGGGGGGGTTGAGAGTATAGGGACGGATGCTCGTGCAATGTGATGTGAGTGTCAGAAGAAGTGGATATTTGTACAAGACAGCCTGTGCCGTTAAAATTAATGTCTGCCGATGATGCATGAATTTGTTGGAACACAACATTCCACAAAAACATTAAAGCTTGTGTATTGTCAGTGTGGGGCCGAGGTGGTCTTTAGAAGGATAATTATGTGGATGACTGCCTTTTTATATTTCCCTTTCTGTCTCTCTGTCTCTGTCTCTGTCTGTCTCTGTCTGTCTCTGTCACTCTCTCTCGCTCTCTTTCTCTCTTTCTCTCTCTCTATCTCCCTCTCTCCCTCTCTCGCTCTCGCTCTCTTTCTCTTTTTCTCTCAAGTTACTGTTTTGCTCTCTCCGTCTCTGTCTCTGGCTGTCTGGCTGCCTCTCTCTCTCTTTGTATCTGCTTCTCTATCTCAGTATCTCTGTCTATCTCAGTCTCTCTGTCTCTCTCTCTGTCTCTCTCTCTCTCTAATTCGTCATTTCTCTCTATATACTATTTATATATATATATGTCTCACACACTCTCACTCCCTCTTCATGTATCTATCTATCTATCTATCTATCTATCTACAAGAACGTTACCCACTTTAGTTTTAACAAGAATGGGACCGGAAGGAGCGTAAAAACAGAAGTGAAACTGCAATTCAGTCAGTAGTATACACGGACTGTTGTGCAGTCACGTATAAGCGGAAACAACTAGACCTGTATGAACAGTCACAATACCGACAGTACTGAACGAGTTATGATCAGTGTGGAAAGCAGTTTCATTTCCGGTTCTTCATATGTTTTACAATCAATTTTGGTCGCAGTTATTTAGGCGGGAGGTTATCCGTCTCAGTCTAACCTCCTCTTCCTCGTTACCCCCCCCCCCCCCCCATACCCCTCTTTCTCCTCCTCCTCGTCATCATCCTTCCATCATCCTGTGCCTTCCACCACCGCAACTACCACTAACCCCTTTGCAGGAGAGAGCTGTCGTTTTAACTCGTATGCAGTATGCGCTGACCTAACTAAAATTTGGAGTGTTTGACTGACGACACAGTTAAACTCTATACATGCAATCAAGGACCCTATGCCGGATCTGTTCAGTTGCAGTTTTTACCCCCCTGTTTCACTATGTTACCGACACGATTAAATGAATTCCCTTCTTTCTCAGCGTGGCTTTTCATCCTACTCCCAGACAAGAACCGCACGGTCCCGCCGCCGAGCACGCGCCTGCTTGAGCATAGAAAATAACGGCGGAAAAACTGTGTCCCTTTTATCACCTGGTCCGTAACACAAAACACAGATCCGGGAGGCATCATAGACCGTCCATTGTAGTCCGCAGGTGTGTTCGAAAGTCTGTCGACCATCAAAAGAAATTTGAAAGAGAACGACATCTTTGCAAGCCAATCGGATCGCTCGTTTCTTTCACCTGCCACGTGGCTTGTCGAGCGACCTCCAGCGGCATCTGCCGAAAGCAAGACGATCTTTTGATTAGGGGTGTTTGTATGAGGGTGCTAGGGGTTCATGGTCTAGGGTGTTTGAAACCTGACACTGACAAATATACTGCCTGAAGGGAGGAGCTGGGGTGGTTATGCAAGTCGACAGACTCTCTTCTTTTTTTTTTTTAACTTAAGCGTAAATAAGAGAAAAAAAATCGAAGGAAAGAGTATTGATTGACTTTCGATAGCAGTCTCATGTTAATAATAAAAAAAACTAATAAATTTGTTTATAAAAAACAGTACTCTCCTCTGTAAAGGGAACAGAGAGAGAAAGAGAGAGAGAGAGAGAGAGAGAGAGAGAGAGAGAGAGAGAGAGAGAGAGAGAGAGAGAGAGAGAGAGAGAGAGAGAGAGTCAGAACAATAGATAGACAGAGAGACTAAGAGAGAAGTCGGAAGTCGGACATGTTATTTTTCAGGCTTCCGACCCATAACAAGACTTGTGACACATGATACAATGATAACTGTTCAAAACAAGCAGAACAAGAAACATTATGTTCATACATCTTGCAAGTGTGCATTCGTCAAAGAGAGAGACACTTAGAGAGAGAGAGAGAAAGAGACTCAGATTGATAGATAGAGAGAGAGACTCTATAAAAAAAAAAGAGATTAAGAGAGAGAGAGAGAGAGAGAGAGAGAGAGAGAGAGAGAGAGAGAGAGAGAGAGAGAGAGAAAGAGAGAGAGACTCTATGAAAGAGAGACTTAGAGAGAGAGAGAGAGAGACGTAAGACGTAAGACGTAAGACATTTTATTGATTAAACACACAAGGTTCATTTCAACGGGGTGTGTGTGTGTGGGGGGGGGGGGTCAGTAATATTTCTATATTCAGGACTGGGTGGCCGAGTGGTAACGCGCTTGCGCTCGGAAGCGAGAGTTTGCGAGTTCGACCCTGGGTCAGGGCGTTAGCAATTTTTTTCCCCCTTTCCTAACCAAGGTGGTGGGTTCAAGTGCTAGTCTTTCGGATGAGATGAAAAACCGAGGTCTCTTCGTGTACACTACATTGGGGTGTGCACGTTAAAGATCCCACGAATGACAAAAGGGTCTTTCCTGGCAAAATTGTATAGGCATAGATAAAAAAATTTCCACCAAAATACCCGTGTGACTTGGAATAATAGGCCGTGAAAAGTAGGATATGCGCCGAAATGGCTGCGATCTGCTGGCCGATGTGAATGCGTGATGTATTGTGTAAAAAAAATTCCATCTCACACGGCATAAATAAATCCCTGAGCCTTGAATATGTGCGCGATATAAATTGCATAGAATAAAAATAAAAAAATAAAAAAATAAATCCCTGCGCTTAGAACTGTACCCAGGGAATACGCGCGATATCAGCCTCATATTGATTGATTGATTGATTGGAGAGAGAGACTCTATAAAAAAAAAAAGAGATTAAGAGAGAGAGAGAGAGAGAGAGAGAGAGAGAGAGAGAGAGAGAGAGACTCTATGAAAGAGAGACTTAGAGAGAGAGAGAGAGAGAGAGAGAGAGAGAGAGAGACTAAGAGAGCCGAGAGAGAGAGAGAGAGAGAGAGAGAGAGAGAGAGAGACTAAGAGAGCCGAGAGAGAGAGAGAGAGAGAGAGAGAGAGAGAGAGAGAGAGAGAGAGAGAGAGAGAGAGAGAGATGATGATGATGATGATGGAACTTTATTTTTCAAGGATAGAGGTTTAAGGCGACGCCTTTTCTTACAACCGGTCCTTACTTCTAATACAAATGTCTAATAAATGATAAACAAGTAAAGCAACATAACAAATAAACAAAGTAAACGAACGAACCAGCAAACAATCGACAAGTAAGCAAACAAGCAAATAAACATAAACAACAAAATGACAAAGTAAGCAACATACAAATCGAAAGCGAAACATGCAACATGTTAATAAAGGTTACACAATCATGTAAAGTGATCGACGGTAAAATTCACACGATACCAACGTTTACACTAATGCTTATAATGATTATATGGTGTAAATGATGATGATGAAGATGAAGATGAAGATGTTGATGACGATGATGATGATGATGACTATGATGATGATGATGATGATGATGATGATGATGATGATGATGATGATGATGATGATGATGATGATGATGATGATGATGATGATGATGTTGATGATGTTGATGATGATGATGGAAAATCGCAACATAAATTTCACATAATACATATAATAAAGAACACATTTGTGTAATTCATAAAGCTTTGCCAATTGTTGACAGCTACTTGCACATGTTAAGACTAGTATAGCCATCTAGGTAGACATAAAATGATTATGCAGAGCTTGTTTAAAACACTTTAGTGAGGTTAATGATCTTATTACAGACGGAATGGAGTTCCACACCATAGCCCCAGAGAAGGCTTGACTAGTTTTGAACAAATCAATCCTGGGTATCGGTGGTAGAAAATTGATAGACCCGTACCTTTCGGTGACTCTGTGAAATAGGTCCTGAATATAGATGGGCACTTCGCCATGAT
>NW_027127162.1:7500-27500 GCF_037325665.1 Littorina saxatilis
TGACAGTCATAAAAGTGAGTCGATTGTGTTCCTCCTCCTACACTTCCTTCTCCTCCTACCTCCTCCTCCTCCTCCTCCTCCTCCTCTATTTCTATTCCTCCCCCCACCTCCTCCTTCTTCTTCTTCTTCTCCCCCGAGACACGACATTGCACCACTCACTACGAAATTCAGCGGCTCTTTTGTCAGCATATAGCCGCATACAGATTGCACCACGGTGTGCGAAATCATCGCTCATCACACTGTGTAAAAACGACAGCAAGACGGTTAATTCCTTGGTGGCGGATCAGTTTCACCAGGAGGCATTGTTTAGTGCCAATGAAGAAAATCGAAGTCTTCTATTACCGTAGAAACCTAGTTTCTTAATTGTTTTTCTTCTCAGTTCTATCTCTTTCTCTCTTTGAATGAGCCGTAACCCGATACATTGGAATTAGCTAGAAGACTGAAGTTTTCCTGTACGTTAATTAGGGTTAACTTTTATCAGGTTACGCCTTTCTTCTGGATACAAATACAGGTGAAGGTTATTTCGTTCCTTGAATGTCTTCACAGATTCATGAAATATGACGCTCCTGCACCACTTTATATCATACCATCTGACCCAGATGTCAAGAAATGACCATAGATCACATTACAATCGCGTGTAGCCTTTCTCGTGTGCTTGAATTTCCCTAGTAACTGCGGAAAGTCTAAATTTGCACATAATGCGCTTGAAATGTGTAAATACTTGAAGGCCAACGTTCACAAACACATTGAAGCAATGAAACAAATCGATGATATGATGCTATGACACCTTAGGACAAAGTACAAACGGTAGTTTTGTGATGATATGTCATTTGTGAGGAATTACAGGTGATTTTGTGCAGAAACTTACGTCGCGTGTCTTTCTTCGGACAGACAAATACGGGTGCAACCGCTTCGGACAGATTTGCCTAGTGCAACCACGGTATACGGTGTGAAGTCTAAAGAGATTTGTTTGCGCGCGGCTCTCACTACACACACCACGCCGCCATCAGGGCCCGTATGCATGAACTGGAAGTCAGAAACACTGGAAGTAGAGGGCTCTTTTGAAAGTGGGAACTCCCGAAGTTAACTTTCTAACTGTTCCCTATGCATGAACGCCGTAGTGCTGACCTCGAGAGTATTCGGTCAAGGTCGCGAAAATTGGGGGAATCCCAACTAGTACATGCGTTTGTCGACGGTAAGCTTGGCGACCAGAAGAAACAAGTCTCATCGCGAGTTCAAAAGGGCGAACGTTGAGCGCGCTGTAGTACTAACAGCGTTATTGCTGTTGTTTTTTGAATGGTTAAACGAAAGGGTCGGTTCAAACCTGTGATGATTGTCTTGGAATCGAATGACTGCCTAGCTATGACAATGACTTTGTTGACCTGAATGTCAGGGAGAAAAATAAATGATTATGTTGAACTTTTTTTCTCCTTTTTAAACAAAATCTCAGTTGCATGTGGGCAGCTTTATTGAATCTCTTTTTTGTTTTGTTTTTTTGTTGTTGTTTTTTTGTTATCGGGGAGCATCCGTCTTTATTGATCTTTTTTCTGTTCTTTTTTCCTGCTTTTTATATTAATGTACAGTTGAAAGTCAAGATTGGATTTGTTGTGAAAGCATAGGACAGTTTCGTTACGCAATCAAAAAAAAATGAACACAGAGACAAAAACCGGTTGTTGCAGCCTGAATGCAATTGAGGCCTATAAAGAAAAAGATTAATAAAAAAAAAATTAAAAAACCTTTTGCTCCCAGCGGCACTTGAACCCAGAGCGGCAGATCGAATTTCCGAATCCGTAACCACTGCACCATGCTACTCGTGTGAAAAATGCGTGATAAAAAGATGTAATATGAGTTATTCAGTCGTGATGGTTTGAAAGCTCGCCACCTTCGCCGATTGACTCGAGCACGTTTTTTTCGGTTAGTAACTGATCGAACTGTCGCTTTTGAGCCACTCTGTTTCAAGCAGTTCACCTAAATTAAACAAGAATGTCACAGTTCGTGTCTATGGTGCAAGGTAGCCGACCGTCTCATTGTAGCCATAGACCAAATAGCCTGGACCGCCAACTCGTCACGTGACCCTTCGAGGTTACGACGCTCGACTTTCAGGGGCGCGTGACGTCCGGTTTGAAAGGCCAGCGATTCGAAGACAGTGAAAAGAAAGCACGCTCCAGTTATTTGTGACAATGGGAGGTGACAATGAACTGGATTTTCCAAAACTCCAAACTAAACTTAACAAAACTCATCGAAAAACATGTTCCATATGCACTTTTGCTGAGTTTATTTTAGCATTTTCAGAACTTACCTCGGCAACTTCGTCCATGTTTACAATCGACACCGGATATGACATCCCCCTGATTTCTGAAAGGCCATGTAAGCGTAGGTTCCTAAATGCGAGTGGCGCTACCTCGTAATAGAGAGAAAGAGCGGAGAGAGAGCTAGGATAAATGGTCTATGTTGTAGCCAAGTTACGACAGTTGCTCGATTGACGCATTTCACGTCTTCGATATTCTGTCTGAGCTCATTTCCCAATGAGCTGCCTTAAAAACAGGAATGTCCTGCAATTGTAGTATGCGTTGGAGGTTTCTTTTGGATGGGTAAGGACCCTTAAGAAGCGATATCGTCATATAAAGATGTCAAGTGAGAGACCCTGCAAATTAACATTGAAAGTGGGAAGAAGTTGCCAGCTACTCGGTATGCAAGAGCTAAATTGAAAGCCGAAGTAGTGGCTTCGAGAGTTCTGAGGTCAAGGTCGAGGAAATTGGGGGAATCTAATTAGTGCGCATGCGTTTGTAAACGGTAGGCTTAGTGACCAGAGGAAACAAATCTCATCGCGAGTTCGTAAATGGGCGAACGTTGATCGCGCTGTAGCTTTTACTATAGTTGTTGCTTCTGCCTTTAGCTTGTTGAACGAAAGGGTCGGTTCAAAGCTGTGATGATTGTCTTGAAATTGAATGACTGTCTATAATAATGATTTTGTTGACCAGAATGTTGGGGAGAATAAAACATTTTTTGTTTGTGTGGTAGCGAAGTCGGTTATGTTAAACCTCTTCTTTTTTTAATGATTGTGTTTCGGTAAAACTGTTTTGGACAAAATAGGTTGGTCAGAGCGAACGTTTGGGTTACTGGTAAATTTGAAAGGGCAGAAATCAATCAGTGTTTGGGGAATCAAGATGTAAGGTGTAGTGAAAAGAAGATAAGTTCAGTGACTTTCATATTAATTGGGAAAATGTGTGTCCGAAATTTTACAAAAGATAAATTGTTGTACTTTGGTATTTGTAAATTTTGTTTGTCCTCGTTAATTGTGAACAGGATGTATGTTTATATAAAGTTGAAAATCAAGATTGGATTTGTTTAGCCTACGCGCGTGTGTGCATGTGTGCATGTGTATTAGACATAGACATAGACATAGAACACTGTATTATCTCAATTACGAGAAACTCGGGTGTGGTGAATCATAATAAACAACATAAAACGTAAGAACATCAATAAAATATCGAGGCACAAATACTCAGCTCATTATAGTGTGTGGTAAGGGGGGATGGGGGGTGCACACACACACACACACACACACACACACAAACACACGCACACACACACACACTCACACACGCACGCACGCACGCGCACGCAAACAAACACACAATTATACCCGCACGCACACACAGGCAGGCAGGCACTCGCAAAAATACATTCAAACACATACACACACACGCACACACACACACACACACACACCCCTCCCCCCCCCACACACACACACATACATGTGCGCGCGTGCACGCAAACAAACGAATGAATAAACAGACGCACAACTACACATGCACGCACGCACACACACACACACACACACACACACACACACACACACACACACACACACACACACACACACTCTCACACACACACACACACACACTCACACACTCTCTCTCACACACATACACACACACACACACACACACACACGCGCGCACACTCTCACACGCACACTCTCACACAAACACACTCACGCTCACACATGCACACAACAACGCCCATTTACATAGAAACACCCCCTCGTATAAGCGGGGATGAAAGAGTGGTGACCAGTGACCCAGAACGAACAAAAGTCAAAGCTGGCTGGTTTGTATTCAGGGAAATTTGCACGAAATGCGCGCACGAGATACGACTTTTCCTTCTATTTTCTCTTTTTGGGACTTTCATTTTTTGTTTGTTTGTTTGTTTGCTTAACGCCCAGCCGACCACGAAGGGCCATATCAGGGCGGTGCTGCTTTGACATTTAACGCCGTCCGCCACACACAAGACAGAAGTCGCAGCACAGGCTTCATGTCTCACCCAGTCACATTATTCTGACACCGGACCAACCAGTCCTAGCACTAACCCCATAATGCCAGACGCCAGGCGGAGCGCCACTAGATTGCCAATTTTAAAGTCTTAGGTATGACCCGGCCGGGGTTCGAACCCACGACCTCCCAATAACGGGGCGGACGCCTTACCACTAGGCCAACCGTGCCGGTGGACTTTCATGTGCGTTAGCTCGGTTTGATATGAAAAACCGAAGAAAAGCCCTGCCCTTTTGCACTGAGAAACTTTGGAAGTAGCGTTTGTACTCCTGGGTCTCGCTGTAATACAATTACCCTCACTTACTTCCTAGTTTGCTTCCAAAGTAAGCTCTTTTTTCGTCCCATGCATGCGAAAGTGAGGATGTACTTCCGATGTCGCTCAAAACTTTGGGAGTAGTCGCAAACTACCCTCAGTTACTTTCTCGCTTTGCTTCGAAGTAAGCCCTTCTTCCGGCCCATGCATACGAAAGTGAGGCAAGCACTTCCGATGTCACTCAAAACTTCGGGAGTTGTCGCGTACTTCCCCCATAAGCATACGGGCCCAGACAAGTGGCGCCTGGCGAATAGATCATTGTCACAATCACTTGCAAAAACCAAGAATTTCATTCTGAGTTTTGAAACGTTAGCATTCTATCTGGAATTTATTTTGAGAGATCGTTGTGACCTCGTTGGGTCATCGGGATAGTCTGCACGGATGTGTGACAAACGTGGCTCCTGCTCCATAACTAGCAAAAACGAACATCGTAATTCATTCTTGGGAACAGAATGACTTTTCAGTTCACACAACGAAGCGATTTGAAATTAATCATTCGGGAATTAACCATTCGGGAATTAACCATTCGGGAAGTAACCATTCGGGAAGTAACCATTCGGGAAGTAACCATTCGGGAAGTAACCATTCGGGAAGGCGATATGGCCTAGTGGATAAAGCGCCGGCCTCCCAAGTGGAAGGTCGCGGGTTTGAACCACGGCCGCGCCTGGTGGGTTAAGGGTGGAGATTTGTCCGATCTCCCAGGTCAACTACTGTGCAGACCTGCCAGGGTCTTATCCCCCTTCGTGTGTACACGCAAGCACAAGACCAAGTGCTCAAAAGAGATCCTGTAATCCACGTAAAGACAGTTCGGTGGTTTTTAGAAACACGTAAAGACCAATCATGCATCCCCCGAAAGCGGCGTATGGCTGCCTAAATGACGTGGTAAAAACGACGTGGTAAAAATGACGTGGTAAAGTCAGTGGGAGTTTTAGCCCATGAACGAAGGAGGAGAACTTAACAATTCTATTTTTTTACTGACTATACTTGTAGCACACGCACACGCTGTTTTCTGTGCACAACCCTGTTAGTTAGGTCAAACAATCGTAATAAAAAGAAATACAGCATTTTGAGGACCACACACTCTTATACAAGCTTAAAACACGAAGAAAAACATGTTCAAAAAAACCAATGGGCATAAGCGCATACTCTTCGGGACTGGGTGGCCGAGTGGTAACGCACTTGCGCTCGGAAGCGAGAGGTTGCGAGTTCGACCCTGGGTCAGGGCGTTAGCAATTTTCTCCCCCCTTTCCTAACCTAGGTGGTGGGTTCAAGTGCTAGTCTTTCGGATGAGACGAAAAACCGAGGTCCCTTCGTGTACACTACATTGGGGTGTGCTCGTTAAAGATCCCACGATTGACAAAAGGGTCTTTCCTGGCAAAATTGTATAGGCATAGATAAAAAAAATGTCCACCAAAATACCCGTGTGACTTGGAATAATAGGCCGTGAAAAGTAGGATATGCGCCGAAATGGCTGCGATCTGCTGGTCGATGTGAATGCGTGATGTATTGTGTAAATAAATTCCATCTCACACGGCATAAATAGATCCCTGCGCCTTGAGTCTGAGTCTGGAGATACGCGCGCGATATAAGACTTCATATAACATATAACATACTCTTCACACAAAAACCAGTGTCTTTTTAGTGTAGGTACAGTAACTATACATTCCTAACTCTATAATTATGTCACCCTTATGCCTCAGCTTTCGACAATGATGTAAGCATAACATATACTACAATGACACAACACAATTTCACAGTGAATAATCAAAGTCAGTGCTAAATAATTACGTTAAGGCAAAAAAAAAAATAGGTCTGTTTACGGTAACCCGACCGACCCTAGTTTTTTCGCGCGACCCTAGACTTTTTTTTGGCATTTGGGGAAAAAAAAAAAAAAAAAAAATCTTGGTTTTTTTGCAAAATAACGAAAAAATATGGTTTTTTTGGAGAAAAAAAAAAAAAAAAAATCCCGACCAACCGACCCTATTTTTTTGGCCTATGTTACCGTAAACAGACCTTTTTTTTTTTTTTGCCTAACAATCAGAGGTCTGTACAGACGTTTACAAGCAATATGAGCATCTTTCCACGTGATCACATACCGAGGTTAAACAGCCTGCCTGCTTCATGTGCAGAGTAAGAACGTTTCTGTCAAAATAGTTCTGTGTTTGACATGCATGGCAATTTACGAATTTTTTAAAAAAACATTAAAAAAAACCACACACCTGCACGAAAAGCGATCAGCCAGGTCGTGAAAGTTTGAGATGTGTCAAAGTCGAAGGAAGCTCTTGGTTTAAACAATGTTTTTTTCATATTTACATGTTCAGGAAATGTACATCGACATAGGGTGAAGACAACAACAAGCCTACGGCTTATGGTGGTGTCTTCAAACACATTTACAATAAGAACATGGCAGACAAGCCCTTACACAGTGAATAAAAACAATCCGTAAATTTTACTCAAAATATTTACCAATTTTAGGAGAGAAAAGAAAAGACGAAAAGAAGGTGAGAAAACACCAAAGAACATAAAGTAAACACACATACACATCTAACCAGAAGAATGCGTAATGGATAATAATCGGTGATTAAACAAATCGAGAACAAATATGTGGGGACAAGTATTCAGACCGGGGGAGGGGAGGCTTAAGGGGGGGGGGGGGAATTGGAATAGAGAGAGAGAGAGAGACAGAGAGAGACAGAGAGAGACAGAGAAAGAGAGACAGAGAGACAGAGACAGAGACAGAGACAGAGAGAGACAGAGAGAGAGAATCTGTAAGAAAGCTCTTATTCCATGATAAAACCTGTTTGAATCTATGGTGATTTGCATGCTGATTGGCAGGGAAAATATGCCTTCTCATGCCACGACAATAAGTATAGCCAACCACTGCAACCATTCACTAGAACTGTATTCAGTATTTTCTCCATGTGTCTAAACAGAAGGGTTCTCTCATCCCACGTAAAAGCCTGCTGGATGTACGATGATTTATTTACAAGATGGTTCACATGGAAAGGAATCTGTCGTTAGGGCCTACTCACAACAAAATAGCCAACCGCTGTACTCATCCATTGCTGTAGAATGACACACCATCACTCACACGTTACGCAAGACAAGCATCACAACCCACAACACTGCAGCTTGACTTCCGAGGTATGCTTTCACGTTCCCCCAACATTCACACGAGGTAAATAAACGGCGTCTTTTCGTCTTGTCATTGCAAAAAGTAAGTGTATGACTTTGTGGGGGTGTGTGAGTGTGTGTGTGTGTGTGTGTGTGTGTATGTTTGTTTGTGTGTGCGTGTATGTGCATATGTGTGTGTGTGTGTGTGTATGTGTGTGTGCGTACGTGAGTGCGTGTGTGTGTGTGTGTGTGTGTATGTCTGTGTGTGTGTGTGTGTATGTGTGTGTGTGTTAGTTTGTTTGTGTGCGTGTGTGTTTGTGTGCGTCTGTTTCTGAGTATGTTTTATTAAACACATCGATAAGATGTTTTTATACTTACTTTTGGTTAGATTCAATAGATGCGTGCTTTGTTAAAGCTACAACATTCCCAAAGGCGAATAATTAATTCTTATGTTTTATGTATCATGCATGTTTTACGTCATTAGTGCTCTATGTCATATATGCCGTGTGCATGGCGTGCAGCATTGCGACTATAGAGGAACTCGAATGAGGATCATTTTCTTCTTCTTCTGCGTTCGATATTCATGGCCGTCATATCTTCAGGTCGGTGGCTGCCATGAAGCCTGCAGTCTTCTGCAGTTCGGCAGTGGGTCCCAATAACTTGGTGCCAAATGAGGATACAATCTGGGTGTTTTTCTGTGTATTTTTATTGTGTAACATTATGCCAAAAAAGAAAGTCGGGTAGGGTTTAGGATAAAGCAATGCAAATTTACTTCGTGAGCGCAAGCAGGCTTTTAGATTGCATGACTATGCATTAAACCATACGGTATTCCGGACAACTGCAACTGTACAAACAAACCCTTGCTTGTACCAAGAACTATAAGCAACCAAGTGCATTACCGTTCAGCTGATGATATGTTTGTTTTCTGTTCTTGATGTATTGTTTATGAATGCAGTACATTCACATTAGCAACATGTGCCATATATTATGGCACATGCCACGTTTTTCGGAGACATTCCCTCTCAGGAAAAAATTCATTCGTTCGCGATTACGTATTTATGGTTTTTTCAAAACATTCAGGTCCATTGGATGTGTGGTGTGATCGTCTCCTTAATGAAACCAACCAACCTACCAACCAACCAGCCAATCAACTAGCCAGCCACCATGGGGGTAAGGGGTGGAGGGTAGGGGCGAGCGATTAAAGAGAGTAAGGATGGGGTACGGGAAATAAAATGACGATCATCTGCGTGTTGAATATATTTGTGTATGCAAAATGCAATATAAGCGTTATATGATAGTGTGACAATCTAAATTTGACAGGTTAACCTAGTTTACTGTTAGAGATAGGACAAGAATTACAATTTGTCAGTTATCTAAAGACAGAACAAATTAAACGTATACCTTTAACTTACATTTTAAGCGCATTTGTTACTGATAAGTAAAACAACGCAGAAATCACAGCGACAAAGCCGCAACTGTGCGGAGTTGCTCTGAAGGAGAAGAGGCAATCATACTGCAATAGGAATTTAGCAAAACCACTTGAAAGAAATTAACATCACAGCCCATAGCATCCCTCTGACAGAATACCTGGTGCACTTGACGCGGCATTGCTGGCGTGCCTGGTGTGTGTGTGTGTATGTGTGTAGGGGGGGGGGAGGCTCCCTTCTCTACCTCAGTACCTGACCTCGCGTGCTTAGCGTTGCTCGACGATTGCTTATCTTCCAAGTGACTTATCCCCCTTCGCGTGTACACGCAAGCACAAAACCAAGTGCGCACGGAAAAGATCCTGTACAATCCATGTCAGAGTTCGGTGGGTTATAGAAACACGAAAATACCCAGCATGCCTCCCCTGAAATCGGCGTATGCTGCCTGAACGGCGGGGTAAAAACGGTCATACACGTAAAAATCTATACTCGTGCTAAAAACATGAGTGAACGTGGGAGTCCAAGCCCATGAACGAAAAAGAAGAAGAAGAAGAAGCTTATCCTCCAGTCACATTCTGCCTCTATGTTGCCTTCCAAGGCAGCTAGTATAGAGGTAGCCCAAATCATCCTGCTGTTGGTTTAAGTGACGTGGGTCGCTCATTAAAGGTCTCAACGATACACAACTAATTGCCGGATCATGAAACAGATTCGCAAATTGCGCAGCTAAGTTCCAAACGTTTCACGAAAGCAGCTCCTTTCACAGCAGTCAACTTGCCAAAATAAAGTCACGTAGTTGCCTCAATTATTGGCCATCTGCAACCCCCCAAGACCGAATTTAGCCGATACAAATTTACAGCCTGCACTATTTTCTTGGACAGATTTATGTGCGGCTCACGCTGCCGGATTGCATTCCGCCATTTGTCAATGCCACAGAGTCCGTTGAAACAACAGAGAGAGAGAGAGAGAGAGAGAGAGAGAGAGAGAGAGAGAGAGAGAGAGAGAGAGACAGAGACAGAGACAGAGACAGAGAGACAGAGAGAGACAGAGACAGAGACAGAGATAGAGAGAGAAAGAGTGAGAGAGAGAGAGAGAGAGAGAGAGAGAGAGAGAGAGAGAGAGAGAGAGAGAGAGAAACTGAAACTGAAACTGAAACTGAACTTTATTACCAAAGGATAGAGGTTTTAGGCAAAGCCTAATCTTACAACCTGTCCCTGAGAGAGAGAGGGGGAGAGAGAGAGGGGGAGAGGGGGGGAGAGAGGGGGGAGAGAGAGGGGGGAGAGAGAGGGGGGAGAGAGAGAGAGGGGAGAGAGTTAGAGGGGGAGAGAGGGAGAGACAGACAGAGACAGATTGGATTGGATTGGATTGTTTACTCATTTAGGCCATAGCCCCTTATGAGGGGGGTGAACATATATACAATGACATAATGACATTTGCACACAATTCATATGAAATAATTCATACACGAACTAAGACATTACATTTCAAATAAAATATATCGTAGGCTTACATGAACTAAGACATAACAACACTACGAAATCATTCACAGATGCCATAAGCATAGAAAACTTGTGTAAACTTGGGTTTCTGTAAAACTTAGCAGGAATAAACTGGCATCGCAAATCACGAAGTGCGGGGCAACAAAGCACAAAATGAAACTCATCTTCCTTACGTTCCCTGCACAATGGGCATAACAACATGATTATCCGCATCGTATCTCATATCGATTAACGTGCACAAATAGTTCTGTTATTCCACCTCGGAATCTTGCCATAATAATTTTCAAATGCCTATCCATGTTCAATAATAAATAAAGTTTTACTTCGTGCACAGTGCAAAATGTCCTATATAACGCAAATCTATCACTGTTCTGAACATGAAAATTCCATTCCTGCCATCTACAATCAATCAATCTTTCTCTGAAATCTTTCAAAAAACGGTTCTCATCTTGCACTCCTTGATTCATCCATACAAACCCAAAACCATTCTGACATAATTTACAACGTACGCTAGACACCCAGTTTCTTTTACCTCTTTTATCCAGTTCACGCAACATTTTATAGGCTTTATGTGGCAATCTATTTACGTCCATTCTTAACAACCGGCACGGTTGGCCTAGTGGTAAGGCGTCCGCCCCGTGATCGGGAGGTCGTGGGTTCGAACCCCGGCCGGGTCATACCAAAGACTTTAAAATTGGCAATCTAGTGGCTGCTCCGCCTGGCGTCTGGCATTATGGGGTTAGTGCTAGGACTGGTTGGTCCGGTGTCAGAATAATGTGACTGGGTGAGACATGAAGCCTGTGTTGCGACTTCTGTCTTGTGTGTGGCGCACGTTATATGTCAAAGCAGCACCGCCCTGATATGGCCCTTCGTGGTCGGCTGGGCGTTAAGCAAACAAACAAACAAACCATTCTTAACAACTTCAACCAATATTTAACACAACGTATTGCAGCATTCACATAAATGGGATACCTATTCATCTCGCCGTACACAAAATCGTTGGGTGTGCGTGATCCAACACCAAGAAATTTCTTTAGGGCAAATAAATGAACTTTTTCAGACTGTAATGCAGATTTCTCAAGACCCCACAGTTCAGCTCCATATATTGCAATTGGCAAAACCTGAGAATCAAATAATTTTAAATAAACTTTCAAATTATTATTACCAAGCTTGGACAAATTTTGTAATATACACAACAATGCGTTTTTCGCTTTGCTTGCAAGGTCACAACAAGTGGCGGTAAAACTGAGTTTTGTGGAGAACAATATTCCTAAATACTTATAAACATTAACCACTGGCATTATCTTTCCATCATACTTCCATTTCTCTCTTACACTCAAGTATCCACCCTTCTGAAAAACAACAATATTACTCTTATTCATATTTACTTTAAGGTGTAAATTTGATGCTGCATGTTGCAAATTATTCAACTGCGTCTGTAGACCAACCACAGTCTCAGATAATAGAAGAACATCATCAGCCAATAATAAAATAAATAGCTCCATATAATCATTCAAAAACTGTGCACCATGTCTTCCTTTTTCAATAATTTTTCAATAAACCTTTTTTGAATAACGGGAGTACAAATGATTCGGTCCAAGCTTCTGGAAAAACACCTTTGTCAAAAAGAACATTAAACAATTTCACACAAAAATCAACAATCTGTGGTTCAGAACCTTTCAATAACTCAGGTATTACTCCATCTGGTCCAGGAGATTTATGATCTTTGAATTTTCTTTATGCATTCAAAACTTCCTCTTGTGAAATCGGATTATTCAAAATACCGTCTTGCTCACCTTCATCGTAATTAAAACTTTCCACATTACTTTCATCTTTTTCCAACAGCTCTTTAAAATGTTGAAACCACACATCAACACAGGCACATTGTTCGTAACATGTTTTCTTTTAAAAGACAGTTTTCGCATTGCGTCCCAAACATCATGTTGATTACTTACAGAGTCAACCAAGTACTGTATCTTCGCATCATTATGTTGCTTTTTCTTCCTTTCCAGCAAGTGCTTATATTCTCGCCTCGTTGTACAAAATGCAGTACGATCATCCGCATCCTTTGAGCCACAACATATCTCTAACATCTTCCAAACATTTTGCCTTGCTTTCCCACATTCTTCATCAAACCAGTCACCCATACTCTTCCTTTCATTCACAAACACTCTTTTCTTCATACATTGAGCATTCTGCTTAATACAGTCACAAAACATATGGACAGCATAGTCAATATTAACGTCAATCAGACTCATGGCGTAACTCAACTTGGCCTGGCTATCATCTCCGTTCATAATCGTCGCAAACAGTTCTGCATTCGCACCATTCCATACAAATCTTTCAACCACACCTTCTGCTTTTACACGCTTATCATGACACACATTATCTTTCAAAAATGTGGCAAAAAGTACAACTGGCATAAATTATGGTCTGACTCGATACGTTCCATAACTGACAGAGTGCTCGCAGCAGAAACTAGAGCAAACAAATCGTTCGACAACAAAAAGTAATCATTTACACTGCATCCGCATTCCGAAATGTAAGTAAAACGCCCCTCTTCGTCACCTGTTATGACACCATTCAAAACAGACAGATCTAGCGCTGTGCACATATTTAACAAACGCTTTCCATAACTATTTAAAACCTCAGACAGAGACAGAGACATAGGGAAAGGAGAAAGAGAGAGAAAGAAAAAGACAGAGAGAGAGAGAGTGGGGGAGAGACAGAGAGAGACAGAGACAGAGGGTGGGTGCACAGAAGGGTGGGGAAGGGGGAGAGAGAGAGGCGGTGAGAGAGAGAGAGAGACAGAGAGAGACAGAGAGAGACAGAGAGCGCGCGCGAGAGAGAGATCAAGAGAGAGAGAGATCGAGAGAGCGAGAGCGAGAGAGACTGAGAGAGAGAGAGCGAGAGAGACAGACAGACAGACAGACAGGCAGACAGAGAGAGAGAGAGAGAGGGAGAGATGTGAGAGAGACAGAGGGAAGGAGAGTAAGAGAGTCTCTGTGTGTTTGTTTTTTTGGTGTTGTTTGTTTGGTTTGGTTTGGTTTGGTTTGGTTTGGTTTGGTTTGTTTTGTTTGTCTGTGTTCGATTTTTAATGAACATGAATGCCAGCCATCATCACTCTGAATTCAAGTTTCATCGTCCAGTATTATCATACAAATTTAGATCACGAGATCACGAGCAGATCAAATTAAACCCCCCGCGGGTTAGGGGGAAGAATTTACCCGATGCTCCCCAGCATGTCGTAAGAGGCGACTAACGGATTCTGTTTCTCCTTTTACCCTTGTTAAGTGTTTCTTGTATAGAATATAGTCAATGTTTGTAAAGATTTTAGTCAAGCAGTAAACTATGTAAGAAATGTTAAGTCCTTTGTACTGGAAACTTGCATTCTCCCAGTATGGTCATATATTGTACAACGTTGCAAGCCCCTGGAGCAATTTTTTGATTAGTGCTTTTGTGAACAAGAAACAATTAACAAGTGGCTCTATCCCATCTCCCCCCTTTCCCAGTCGCGATATAACCTTGAACGGTTGAAAACGACGTTAAACAACAAATAAAGAAAGAAAGAAAGAAAGATCAAATTAAAGCTTGAAGGCCCTGAAAGGTAAAAGTCAGTCACACGTGCTAGCACAAGTAGACACAAGTTTTCAGGTAAGTACTAAAGTTCGATAGAACAAAAAGTCGAATTCAAAAGAAAGGAGAGACAGCTGGTCACAAAACAGTGTTAGACCGTTCACAAAGTTTTGAGGAAAGTCTTCGAAATATAAAACGAAATCAAAGAAAAGAAATACATGTGACCTGATACTGTCTCATCTGCTTCCACCTCACTGTCGAGACCGTAGACAAAAGAAAGAAAAATTCTACAACAAATCACTACTGAAAAAGAAGACTGATAATGATGTAGGAAAAGGAAGGAAAAAACTTTGAGAAAAAAAGAGGAAAAAAAGACTTTAAAAACCTCAAACAGATTGTCAATGCAAGAAAAAAAGAAGAGAAAGAAAGAGACAGAAGAAATGAAAGAAAATACGAAATACAGACAAAAGAAACCAGACATGTCATCCTGGGGTCGATACTACACCTGATCCGCCCAGTCTCAAAATCACCCCCCCCCCCCCCCCCTGCCCCCCCCCTCCGTTACCCACTCTCTCTCTCTCTCTCTCTCTCTCTCTTTCTCTCTCTCTCTTTCTCTCTTTCTCTCTCTATCTATCTCTCTCTTTCTCTTTCTCTCTCTCTCTCTCTCTCTCTCTCTCTCTCTCTCTCTCTCTCTCTCTCTCCAAGCCACCCCCATCCACTCTCCCTCTCCCAACCGCCCTCCCACCCCATCCCATCCCAATCTCACATCACCCTACTTCCCTAACCCTATCCCTGCCCACCCCCCCCCCCCCCCCCACCAGCCCCTTTGCAGCCGGTCCTCGATACACCCCCCCCCCCCCCCACCACCAGCCCCTTTGCAGCCGGTCCTCGATTCACCCCCCCCCCCCCCTCCCCAAATCCTCCAACCCACGGTGACGATTTATGGCGGAGCTAAAAAAAAAGTTGGTGCACAGTATATCACCACAAAAGCAGAACAGAACGGAGTTTCAGGAAGTTGTATGGCTTGGCGAGCTCGGGGGGTTGCATGTTGACGGCAGCAGAACGAAACCTTAATTGAGTCTTTGATGCTTGGAGCTTGTTCGTGTTATGAAAGTTATTGCAAGGAAGAAGGATAGGGAGGGGGGGGGTGAAGGAGGGGGATGATACAACGAATGATGTAACAAAAACGAATAATGTAACAATTGTTACATTATTCGTTTTTGTTACATCATTCGTTGTATCAGGGGGATTTGTTGTTTTGAAGATTTGAGAAAGATGGGTTTGTTCGATTCAAGACGCCGTCGCAATATAACCTTGAACGGTTGAAAACGACGTTATACACCAAATAAAGAAAGAAAGAAAGATTCAAGACGTAGGTGGGGCGGGGATATAGCTCAGTTGGTAGCGCGCTGGATTTGTATTCAGTTGGCCGCTGTCAGCGTGAGTTCGATCCCAGGTTCGGCGGAAATTTATTTCACAGTCAACTTTGTGTGCAGACTCTCTTCGGTGTCCGAACCTCCCCCCGTGTACACTACATTGGGTGTGCACGTTAAAGATCCCACGATTGACAAAAGGGTCTTTCCTGGCAAAATTGCTTAGGCACAGTTAATAATTGTCTACCTATACCCGTGTGACTTGGAATAATAGGCCGTGAAAGGTAAATATGCGCCGAAATGGCTGCAATCTACTGGCCGTATAAAATTTCATCTCACACAGCATCACTGCAGAGCGCCTAGAACTGTACCCACGGAATATGCGCGATATAAGACTCATTGATTGATTGATTGATTGAGGTGTTAGTACAGAACGGGTGACGAAATGGGAATTTTGGAAGGGGGGAAGGGACACAGAGAGAAAGAGAAACATGGAACTGACCAATAAAATCGTCAGAATTAAAAAAATAATTTGCATGGGAAAAATTAATGGTTTGTCTGACGTAGGTGTTGACGTAGATGTTGGTTTGTCTGACGTAGGTGTTCAGAAAGGGTGAATAAATGGGAAGCTGGGTAGGGAGGGAGGGACAGAGAGAGAGAGAGAGAGAGAGAGAGAGAGAGAGAGAGAGAGAGAGAGAGAGAGAGAGAGAGAGAGAGAGAGAGAGAGAGAGAGAGAGAGAGAGAGAGAGAGAGAGAGAGAGAGAGAGAGAGAGAGAAACATGGAACTGATCAACAAAATCGAGTCGTAAGAACTACAGGGTTCGTACAGGTCATGGAAAACCTGGAAAGTCATGGAATTTGATTTTTAATTTTCCAGGCCTGGAAAGTCATGGAATTTCAATTCAAGTCATGGAAAGTCATGGAATTTAACAAAAATAAGAACGAAAAAAAAATTAACCTTTAGCACGCCAGCGGCTATTTTCGTCGCCCAGCCAACCCCCTCCCCCTCCCCCCCCCTCCCCCCCCTCCCCCCCCCCCCCTTTGCCAGCCACCAACGATTTGCGTCGCCAGCACAAGGCTTGTTCGTATGACCAACTTCTCGTTCGTATTTGCATACGAGAATAACGGTATTTTTAACGGCACTTGAGCCAAAGCGAGGCTCACTTCCTTCCGTTATCTCGTCGTGTCGTCTGCGCTGCATTTGAGTCGGTTTCGTCGAAGTTTTCAGCTCTTGTTTTTGCATCGATAAAGTACTTTGGCGCTTCGACAAGCAAGATGGAGGATGATGAGTTTGAAACTTTCTTTCGAGTTGTTTCTTGACAACAAAAAGTATGCGGAATTGGAACGAATTACCAAGGAAGATCTTCGCGGTGAAAAAAATGACAGTTCGTCAAGTCACAGTGACGGTTACGAAACGGAATTTACGAAAGTGCAGATGGATACAAACAGTGGCTGGTCCAGTCACAGGTCTTTCTATGAAAGTAGTGGTCCAGTGAACAATACCTTCCGCCTGTGGTCCAGTTTAGTGAAATGACAGGACCAGCAAACATTACCGATAATCTGACTGCGTAGCTTCTTCTTCTTCTTCGGCGTTCCAGGATTTTTTTCCTCAGGTCAGACTTCAAGTTTTGTAGCTTGAATAAAGCTAGTGGTCAGGATCAGGGAGTCTTTGGTGCCCCAGAGTTGCTCCTGCAGTGTGTCACCTTGTGGCCAGTGATCTGTTCTGGCTTCCTGGTGGAGCGGGCAGGTCTGCAGGATGTGCTCCGGGGTCTGTGGGCCTGTTTCGCACGGGCAGTTCGGTGTGTGCGACAGACCAAGGCGGTGCATGTGGGCACGCAGTCGACAGTGTCCAGTCCGTAGGCGGAAGAGGATGGTCTGCTGATGGCGCTGTAAGTTGGGCATCTGATCATCAGATGGCAGGCTGTGTTGGGCATTCCAGGTGGTTTGGTAGTGTCTTTTCACCAGGGTTTTGGCTTCACTGTAAGAGACTGTTGGTCTTGTCTGCTCCAGATGGCTGCCAGTCTTGGCCAGTCTGTCCGCTTCCTCGTTCCCTGAGAGGCCACAGTGAGCAGGGATCCACTGGACAGCGACGTTTGTGCTCTGGGAGAGAGTACAAAGAAGACGCTGGGTGTCTCGTTCCAGCTGCTCTTTGGGCGACTGCAGGCTTTGGACGGCGGATCTGCAGTCGGTCAGGAAGACGGCGTGAGAGGGTGGGTGTTCGCTGACCAGGCTAACTGCTTCTCTGAGAGCGGTGAGTTCTGCCCGGTAGTTGGATGACAGCTCTCCGGCAGGCAGGGATCTTGAAAGGGTGTGTCCGTCTGGGTAGCGTACCAGGATCCCGCTTCCTCCGTTTTTGATGGCACCATCTGAGGACCCGTCAGTGTAGATGTGAGTCCATACTGAGGCGTTGTAGTCCTGGTGCATCATCTCCAGCGTGAGGTTCTTGAGGACTGCGTCCTGCTGCTCTCTCTTGCTGGTCACTCCTGGCATGTCAGTAACAAAGAGCACCTTGCTGAGCTGGCTGTTCCACTCTTCAGCGTCTTGGAGGGGCTCTTGTTCTTCAGGGGTGCGTGGTAGGAAGCTGGTTTGGGTTCTCTCTAGCTGCTTGGCCAGATGGTTGAAACTGCTTCTTTTCAGCCTGTTCTTCGTCAGCTGTTGGGTGTGCTGGTGTGCTGGGTGAGAGGGGAGTCGTTGCAGCTTCTCGTACTGCACGATGACCTTCTCTTCTCGTCGGTGGTCCAGGGAAGGGAGTCTGGTGGTGGCTTCAAGGGCGTGTATGGGCGTAGTTTTCAGTCCCCCTGTGATGATGCGCATGCTTGCGTTCTGCACTTTGTTGAGCCGGCTGGTGTTGCTCTTCGCAGCTGTGGCCCAGGCTGCAGCTCCATACTCCATCACAGGGCGGACGTGTCCCGTATACACCTGTCTGAGGATGTTGCTGCTGGCTCCCCACTTTGTGCCAGCCAGTTTCTTCATGATGGAGAGTCTTCTCGTAGCCCTCTTCTCCGCCTCTTTGATGTGTGGGTTCCAGGTGAGCTTCTTGTCTAGCTTGATACCTAGGTAGGTAGGGGTGTCTTCCTGTGGTATTGCCTGGTTGTTGATGGTCAGTTGGAGGGTCTCTTTGGAGTTGGAGAGGGAGAAGCAGGTGGCTACGGTCTTGAGGCTGTTCACGGTGACACACCAGTCTGTCGCCCACTTAGAGGTGATGTTGAGGGCCTCCTGCATCCGGACTTTGGCGGTTGCGGTGGACTCGGCAGCGCTCCACATCGCAAGGTCATCGGCGTGTAGGGCTTTGGAGATGTGTCTGGACAGGCTGTTGGTGATGTCGTTGATGAAGACGACGAAGAGGGTGGGGGATATTACTCCTCCCTGGGGGACTCCTTCCCTGATCTTCACAGCGTAGCTCAGGTTGCCGTCAAGCTTGACTCTCGCGGTTCTGTGGCACAGGAAGCTCTTGATCCAGTTGAACATTCGTCCAGCGATTCCTGCCGTCAATAGCTTCAGGAGGAGGCCTTCCTTCCACACCTTGTCGAAGGCCTTGGAGAGGTCAATGAAGGTGGCAATGACTTTTTTCTTCTCCTGGAAGGCATTCTCTATTGATTGGGTGAGGTAGATCAGCTGGTCTTCAGTACTCCTGTTCTTCCTGAAGGCAGACTGTTCATTGGTGATCAGGTTGTTGGTTTCCAGGTGCCACATCAGCCTCTTGTTGATCATGCGCTCGAGGGTCTTGCCGAGGCAGCTGAGTAGACTGATTGGTCTGTAGCTTGTCTTTTGCTTGCGGTTCTTGTCCTTCTTCAGGATGGGTATGATGATGGCCTCTTTCCATGCTGAGGGGAAGACGCCGGATCTCCACGACTGGTTCAAGAGCTCAAGGAGCTTAGTTCTGGCAGCAGGCCCGAGGTGCTTGATCATCTCGTTGCAGACTCCATCCTTTCCGGGCGCTTTCTTGCACTTGAGTCTTTTGATCGCATCGGCGAGCTCTGCCATGGTAAGATCTCAGGTCATTGGTGCGGCTGCGTTTCTCTGCTGTCGGAGTCTGGTTTCAAGTTGTTCTGCAACTTCCTTCTTTCTTTGGGGTGGGACTTTGATGGTGCTCTCGGTCTCAAAGACGTCGGCAAGGAGATTTGCTGCTCTTTTTCCAGTGTGGAAGGTTCCGCTGTCTTCTAGTACTGTAGGTCCCCGCGTGGCCATGCTGTCTTCGTTTAGAATTTTGGTGAGACGCCAGAGTTTCCCTGTGTCTGAATCGAGGCCAATGGTGGAGGTGATTTCCTGCCAGCTTTGTTGCAGTTCTTGTGTCTTGGTCTTGTTGAAATCCTCCTTCAGTTGGTTGTGCATGATCGTTGTTTCAGCGGATGGGGACTGCTCCA
>NW_027127162.1:32500-47500 GCF_037325665.1 Littorina saxatilis
AATTTGAAACACCCCAATGTGTGCTGTTGTTGGTGTTTTTAGTTTGTTTTGTTTTAATTTATTTATTTATTTTTTATTTTTTTTTTAATTTATTTATTTATTTATTTTTTTTTTGGGGGGGGGGGGGGGGGGAGTCTGCACGTCTGTGCACCATTGGAGCTCGGGTGTTTGTTTTCATGCATCGGTGTCGGGAGATTATTTTTTTGTCTGCAGACGATTTATTTGTCGAGGCTTGAATGAAACGATTTCCCCTCTCCTTGCTCTTTCTACTCTTGTAGCAGATGGATTACGCAGGCTGTCAAAGTTTGCTTTCCTTTCGTGGAGTTGCATTTTTTTGGACAGTATGCATACAGCAGAGAGAAACACGATGATGTCTGGAGAGAGATGGAGAAAGTACGGCTGATTTTTTTCATGGGAACAGAGACTCTGTGCAGAGAAGATGCAGGAACCCGCTTTCAGACAAACAGACGTACCACAGTTTAAGTTGTTGACGAATAGCAGCACTGACAATATAAAAGATGGCGTAGGTCAATGTTTGGCTTGTTAGAACATCTGGGAACACTGTGAGGGTCTGACAGTGAATGATTTAGGTCAATCCCTCGCATAGTTTGATATGCACGAGGAAAACGGGGATTGACTGGGTTTTTTTCTGTTTCTTTTTTTTTTTTTTTTTTTTTTTTTACTTTTTTCGTCCGGTAGACACTCGTTTTCATATGGAGAAATCAGTGCTGATTTTATGCATAAGCATGAAACAGAGACCGTAGTTCTTTACGGGAAAAAATAATGTGCACGAAGATGATTTAAGACACTGCTCGCAGATAGATATTTGGGCAAATTTTGTAGACAGAATTCAGCACATCAAAACCGTATTGGCAACATTCTGCTTATAAGGCACTTCGGAAAGATTAAACTGCATTGTGCTTGTGTGTCTCGCCACAAATCGTGTCCGTCTGATATTCATCCAGCTGTACACGCCTAAAACGTCTCCTTTATATCTGAGTAAGAAACTGTTCTTCCAATAAGTTTTGAATCGACGAAGAGACGCTGTCCGCCACTGTCCACCATTTTTTACGTCACGGCGTGAAGGCCGCAACGACGCGTTCTGATTGGCTCTGCCCCTGCGATTGACTGACGACTGGGTCGCAGGAATAGAACAAGTTCTAAAGCTCAAAGCTACGAGGGAATCGCATGAGACTGAGTCGCAGACTTGTCGTAGCTGCTTTCCACGACTCAGTCGCCCGTGTGACAGGGTAAATCGCACGATTGAATCACGCATGTGACGGCCCCATAAGGGAATTCAATAATATCCAATTCAAAACAATACGTAGTCTGACCGCTAGTCTTCATTTATCTCACAGCTTGTCGCTGTACACTTGTTATCTTTACAACAAAATCAGACGACTGATCATTAGGAGGATATCATTCCAATAGGTCATTCTTGACGATTTGTTCACGACAACAAAGTTGGTGGCCCATATAGTGTCCTTCAAACATGTTAGGAACGATGAGGATGTCTTTTGAGTTGTTCCATCCCCCCTTCCTTCCATCCCAGCTCAATCCCCCTTCCTTCTGTCTCCCTCTCTCTCTCTCTCTCTCTCTCTCTCTCTCTCTCTCTCTCTCTCTCTCTTTCTCTCTCTCGCTCTCCCTCTCTCTCTCGCTCTCCCTCTCTCTCTCTCTCGCTCCCCCCCCCCCCCCCCCGAAGCAGCTAAACCGCTGACGTATGATCTTGCCCAAAAAATATTTTTAAAAGTTGTCTTTGAAGTTTGTGATGTGACAACGCAAAGAAAACAAAGGCGTTGGCTCGTCAACATATCTCAACATTCACCCAGTCTCTCCTTTCTTTACTGCTCTATTCTCTTCTTTGTGTTGTTGTCGTCAGTATTTCTTTTGTGTCTCTGTCTGTCTGTCTGTCTGTCTGTCTGTCTGTCGACGACGACGACGACGAGAACGAGGACGAGGACAAGGACGAGGACGGTGACGGTGACGGTAATGATGATGATGATGATGATGATAACGATGATGATGACAAAGACGACGACGACGTTGACGAGGAGGAGGGGGATGAGGAGGAGGACAGTCAAATGGTAAATGTCACAAAGCAGAAGACGAACTAAAAAGCACACGACACGTGAGGTCAACGAATAAGGATACAGACCAGATGACAAAAGCAGAAAACTCCATTCAATAAAACAGCAGCGAAGGAGAGAAAACAGAACGCTGGCAAACAGGAGTAAAGTTCGCTGAACAGCAAACATTCCAACACAAGCCGTTACAGCAAGCAAACTGTTTGCCCCCTGCTCGTCCCCCCCCCCCCCCCTACAAGTCCTCTACAAGCATCCTCCCAATTGCACTGTCCCTCATCTTCCCTTCATCTCTCCCAACCTTCCCAGCCCCTTGACTGTTGTGACACAGCTGTGTACCCCTCTCTCATATCTCTCTCTCTCTCTCTCTCTCTCTCTCTCTCTCTCTCTCTCTTTCTATTCCTCTCTCTCTCTTTCTCTTTCTCTTCGTCTGTCTGTCTGTCTGTCTGTCTCTCTGTCTCTGTCTCTGTCTCTGTCTCTGTCTCTGTCTCTCTCTCTCTCTCTCTCTCTCTCCGGTTGATTACGAAACAAAACTGCGAGGCAGGACACAAACGCGCTCCCACGCGGTTCATTCATACATACAAACATGCGATTTGAGCATTTTCAAGAAAAGCAATGGTACACATACTCGAGTACTTTCCCTGTGTTTGCTGACAAAGTAATGCAACGCGGGAATACCAACCAGCACGTGCATAATTTTCCATACGGCCAATAGAGACTTGGAAAAACCCGTGCCATAATGGCGACATGTATCATTTAAAAGGTTACGCATAATGGAACACAGATCTGGAAAAACCAACCTCATGCAAGTCTTATGATCTTTGCGTGCGAAAACAACAATTTATAGTTTGATAGCCTACGGTTTACTTATTATTAGGATCGAAACGGTACATTTCCAAGACAGTCTGTTTGGCTCACGTAAGTGTAGCCTATGCGATGCTAACTTTTGTCTGTCTGTGCGTGCGTGCATGCGTGCGTGCGTGCGTGCGTGCGTATGTATGTATGTCTGTGGTAGAAACTTTAACATTTGACTGAACACCGAAATACTGATTTTACCTGGTTATTATTCAAGCAACAGCTTCAAAGTATTGAAGCAATGATCAACATTTCGTCGGCACGTATGTAGTTAAAGTGTGTATCCAAAGAAAACGGGTGGTGGGGTTTTTTTTTTGGGGGGGGGGGTAAAAACAGCTGACTGGTTTGTGTCGTGTGTGGTATGTAGACCAGGTCAGGGGTCAAGGTTAGGTCAGATCGCGTGAAGGATTGTGGTATAGATACAGTTATCACCGAGCTGCAGTTCGCCGATTCGGAGAACTTCGGACGATTTCACATTGTTCGGTTTCGTAGCTCCAGAAAAATAGATAAAGAAGATACCAAAGGAGATTTCCTACAGGTTAAAGGCACAGTAAGCCTCCCGTAAACCATCACAGATACGGTCAGGCTTTTACACACAGTACAAACACCCTTTCATTTAAACACTCACCGATTGAGAACATCCTTGGTGCCCTCCGTAAAGAGCGAACAATTTTCAAAGAATTTATTTTTGCGTGGTTTATCTTACCCCTGAGCCATCGTGAACCCGTGTGATCCAGTTTCCCTTTTTCACAATGTAGTCGTCAGTTAGTCATTTGAATGCGACTCGATGTGAGCTTATTTACAATAGCACGTTTTTATGCACGAAACAAACGGCTGTGGTTCACAAGAACTCTAGCGATGGCTTTTGACTGTTGAGAGGAACGGCGATATGCACTGATAAACCGTCGTCTGCTACGACCCTTGCGTGACCCTGCTTCCGGGCTTTTCTTTTTTCAAACTTTCACAACTTCGAATTGTACTGATCTTGTCTTGATGAAAAAGAATTCTTTTATGATTAAAGAATGCTTGTGTAACAAGCTGTCAATTTATTATTTAGATTTTAAAAGTTAGGTCTAGCGCAAAAACGCACCACGGTCCAAAAACATTTTGATAATCATCGATCCACGGCTATCGCCAGTTTACATCGATAGAATGAGACCCGAAGGGAAGTAACTCATGTTTGACCTGAGTTCAGGATGGGTCCAAAAAGTGTTCGAGACAATCTGCAAAATTAATTCTTTAAAAAGTGCTCGCTCTTTACGTAGAGCACCTAGGGTGTTCCCGTTTGGTGAGCGTTCAAATGGAAGGGTCTTTGTACTGTGTGTAAAAGCCTGACAGTATCTGTGCTGGTTTACGGGAGGCTTACTGTCCGGGCGTGATTTCCGGTATTCATAACAGCCGTCCAGCACCAAAACGAGGCGCCATTGTTGTTGAGGACCAAGTCCACGAAAATAAATTCTTTGAAAACTTCTCACGCTCGACAGAAAGCAGCCAGGATGTTCCCGTTCGGTGAGCGTTCAAATGGAAGTATGCTTGTACTATATGTAGACGCTCGGGGAGCTCTGTGATGGTTTACGGGAGGCTTACTGTGCCTTTAATCTGCACAGCGTGTTTCCAATGTCTGCGCGAGAAAGCGCTGTCGAAAGCGCAGTGTCGATCTGGCCATCTGGCAGTCGTGTCCCCGTAAGTAGGCTACAGACAGAAAGATCTAGATCTAGTGTCTCGCACTCTTGCACCGTGTTCTTTCTTTCTTTATTTTGTGTTTAACGTCGTTTTCAACCACGAAGGTTATATCGCGACGATGCACCGTGTTACCTATGCTTACTGTGTGTGTGTATGTGTGACGGAGGGATTGAGTTTGTGTTACTGTTTGTCGATTTCTTACGTGAGCCTTGAAGGCTTCGCCTCTTGTTTATGTATCAGCTCATTATAATCTCAAACAAGGTCAAAACAATAATTATTTGGTGTAGGTATGTGAAATTCTGTAAAACACAACTTTTTTTCTTTGATATAAAAGACGTTGAAAATGAAAGATGACATAAAGAATCTTTGACAAATGTGTATTAGAAGTGAAGTAACTATGGCATTCCGTTTGTCAAATAATTATTTGGATACTTTTTCATGTTTTTGTCACCAGTTTTAGCTAAATAATCATTATTTAGAAGCTCATGTGCTAAATAAGTAATTGTTTACAAACAATGTAAAATACGTCTAAATAATATATTGTTTACGTAAACAATATATTATTTAGACTTATATTACATTGTTTATAAACAATCAGCAATGTTGCTAAATAAATCATTATTTACGTAAACAATGAATTATTTACGTAAACAATGAATTGTTTAGCCAACACATTTTCCATTATTTAGGGGTTTCTAGGATTCGCAATTTCAGCTTGTAAAATAAACAAATTTACGAACATTTTCTGATAAATAATGTTTGGAGATACCTTGTATTGAATTATAGTATATACACAAAGAAAAAAAATGAAGCTTAGAAGTCAATTCTTGATTCCCCTAAATAATGAAAACTGCTTTCCCTAAACAATGAATTGTTTAGGGAAAGCAGTTTTCATTATTTAGCGAATCTGCTAAATAATGCATTATATAGGTAAACAATGATTTATTTAGCAACTGCTCACTTTATCCACCCCAAAAATATTATTTTGTGAAATAAGTGATTATTTATGTAAACAATACATTATTTACGTAAACAATGAATCATTTACGTAAACAATGAATTATTTACGTAAACAATGAATTGTTTACGTAAACAATGAATAGTTTACGTAAACAAAAAATTATTTAGAATTTTTTTACATTGTTTATAAACAATTACTTATTTAGCACATGAGCTTCTAAATAATGATTATTTAGCTAAAACTGGTGAGAAAAAAACATGAAAAAGTATCCAAATAATTATTTGACAAACAGAATGCCATAAGTAACAGACAACGACATTTTTGTCTGATGTCTAACTGTTCATGACATAGTAATTTGTTTGTACAAAAAGGACATACGTCAAAATATTTACGTTGTTTGTGAACGCATATCAATTTCGTACAGAAAGGTCATTCACATTGAAAAACAAACGTCCTTTACGAACGAAAGCCAATTTCTACGTGCAAAAAAAGGGCGCGCGTCAAATAACAATCGACGCATGCATGTGGGAAAAGCAGCAAAGAAAAAAACCAAGGGAGAGAGAGAGAGAGAGAGAGAGAGAGAGAGAGAGAGAGAGAGAGAGAGAGAGAGAGAGAGAGAATTGAATTGAATTGAATTGAACTTTATTTAACAAGGATAAAGATTTAAGGCTACGCCTTTTCTTACAATCTGTCCTTGGGACGCATAGACACACAATTATGTAATTAAAAAATTAAAAATTAAAAAGTTAAAAGGTAAACCAACAAAAGGAGGTCGGAAAACCCCAGCACGTGATAATAAAGATGACGATGATGATGATGATGATGACGATGATGATGATAATGATGATGATGAAGATGAGGTATGAAGAGCATACATATGTGGTTATTCATAAAATCAAATGCATACTATGCAGGTAATTATAAATACAAGCTGGTAGCAATCGAACATGTAGAAATAGTACAACAAAAATATGTTCAGAATATACAATGCACAGCATATCTTTGACGTAATACTAAGTGTGGTAAATCAAAACGCGTTAAACTACTCAGACATTATGTGTTTTTTGACACATTTTTAAAAACTTTTTAATGACTTTAAGTGCTTAAGGGATGATGGAAGTGAATTTCAAACTGATGTACCCGAAAAAGCAAGACTGGTCTTATAAAGGTCAATTCGTGGAATCAGTGGGATCAAGTTGACCGACCCATATCTGTCAGTAGCTTTATTAAATAATGATGTAATGTAAATCGGCACTTTACCGTATTACAATTTGTGCATGAAAAGGGCTTTGTTTAACTTGAGATGCTTTTCCAGTGGAAGAAAGTTAAGCATGTTTAATTCCATATCTGTTGGGGCATTATCCTTTACGATGAGTTTAGCCGAGCGACGATAGAGAGAGTCTAACTTTTTCAAGTGGACATCACTGTTGCCATCCCAGAGCGTCGAAACATAATCATGTGATGTGAGGCATTACATGAGCATGGTGGAACATTTCCAGAGTCCTTCTGTCCGTAAATTGCTTTAACTTGGATAGGAGGAAAACGTTCTTGGCTACTTTCTTGCAAATATGCTGTAATTGTGCCTGCCACTTGAATTCACAATCAATAATTACCCCTAAAACGCGATGCTGTTGAACTTGTTCAATTGATTGCGTACCAATAGTAAGATTTAGTTTGAGTGGAGAAATCTGGTGTTTTTGTCTGGTTGCGAGAGAGAGAGAGAGAGAGAGAGAGAGAGAGAGAGACACACACACACACACACACACACACACACACATACACACACACAAATCTGGAACTACCAGAATAGAGGACCAAGAACTGACGAGCCGAAAAAGGAAATGGAGGACAGAGTAAATGCTTTTGATACCTAATTATTCTTTCTTCTTCGCCGTCAATCCCATTCGCCGTTGGAAGAAGAAGAAAGGAAGCCCCCTGTTACTTTACTTTGGGAGAAGCCGGTTTCCGAGCCGCGTTTCTGATCGGAGATTGTTCGCATGCACGAGCGCAAGGCAAGAAAATTGATTGTCTGTGGTGGCAGGAAGTTGTAAGGTTTGAGCAAAAAAAGTTAGCGTGGAGGTCGCGATGGCTGCTTGGAAAGTCTTGAAGCCTCCTCCCCTCGGAATTCTCAACCCCCAGACTCCCTCCCCCCCCCCCTTCCGAATTCCCTTCCTCCCTCTCCTCCGGTCTGCTCTCACAACCCTTTCCATAAAATCTTGTTTTTAAAGACATAATGTCTGTGCTTTGTATACTTGTGGATTTTTCCCAATGTCCCTGGAAGGATCGAGATTATCATTTAATATTGAAGCCTACTCTAATCATCACCCACCCCCCCCCCCCCCCCCACCCTTCCCCCCCCCCACCCTCCTCTCCAATCCTCAACTACAATAACGCCGCAAATACACTGCCTTGATATGGTGGGTGTTCTTATTAAAGAGGGGGTGATGATATGGTGGTGATCGATGGTGGTGGTGTTATTCTTGTGTAATGGTCTCTCTCGAGATGAGGTATGATGGCGATTTGAATAATTCGATTCCAGTATGTTCAATCGTGTGAATATATTGATTGAATAGAAAGGGCGCGTACACTCTGCAGAAGAGTAGGTCTTACAGGCAACACTCGAAGAATGAATACATGCATGGTAAAATCAAAACATGACCAGAAAGCATTAAGACACGAAGGAAAGAAACCGCGTACACGGAATAACACAGAATTGCAATCGCAGTGTTACTCGGAACAGCGCAGTGTGCTTGCTTAAAGGCTAAATACTTCTTCTTTTTAATTTTCAAGTCCCGTTCTGAGATCTTTAAAACATCTCCCCTTTCACCAACAACTTCATACTTCATCTTCAAGTTCCCCCTCACGGTTGTCCCATCGCCACCGCCACCCCCCCCCCCCCCCCACCCCCAAACTCGCCTCTCTCTCTCATCTCGTGCCCGGTGACCTGGTATTCGGAGGGCGGCTGTCAAACGGTGTGGCGGTCATCTGCAAACACAGCCCCCTCAGTCTTCACAAGGTCCGGTCACAGACCCTTGGCCAGTCCGATTTTTTTCTGAAGTGTTGGAGGGGGGTGTTGTGCATGGAGAAGAGCTGATAGAGTTTAACGTATCGTCCTCCATGTATAAAAAGTTGTTTTACACCATCAGATATGATGCAAAAGTCCTTGGACATGTACCACGATTAAACCGCCTGGCTGCTTCCTTAGGCCAATGTGATTTTATGCACTGATATATGTATTCTATTTTTTACGAGTTGAGGTAATGATTCTTCTGCTTCGCATACGCTTTTGATTTTTCCCGTTTGTTTGTTTGTTTGTGTGTTTGTTTGTTTTACGTATTGTGATTGACGACTTGTATCTGTCTAAATTCACGTTAGTATTTTACAGAGAATAGTTTTTAAAGACTCAAAACGTTTCGTGAAAAGAAGTCAGCAAGGAAGCAAGAAGGTGTTTACACTGAAGCAGCAGTTACCCCACAAGCACCGTGGCCACTCTCTTGACTGTTCTGACCAAGGTCCATGTGATCACGGCGGCCAGATTTCCTTCCGTACAGCCAAACTTCGACTTCCAAGATGGAATCTGATGGAAGCGGTGGTGCGAGGTGATTAACCGTCAACACTGCCGCGTTCCTCAATAAACTCAACCTCCTCAAACTGGACATGTCCGGCCACAGACCTTTGACCAGTTTCAGGTTCAGAAGCCGCAACGGTTAATGCTGTCCAGCGAGACTACCCCGGAATCAAATATCAAGAATAACAAGTTATTGGAACGAATACTTTGTAGAGACAGTTATCTCTATTCTCAGCAGACTCCCTGTCGATCCGGAGACATCCTCATGTACATTTATTTTATTTATATGGGAGATTTATATAGCGCTTGACGTTCTCTAAGCGCTTTACATATTAATTTCTGCCGTGTGAGATGGATTTTTTTACACAATATATCACGCATTCACATCGGCCAGTAAATCTCAAGCCATTACGGCGAATATTTACTTTTCACGGCCTATTATTCCAAGTCACACGGGTATTTGGTGGAATTTTTTTTATCTAAGCCTATACAATTTTGCCAGGAAAGCCCCTTTTGTCAATCGTGGGATCTTTAACGTGCACACCCCAATGTAGTGTACACGAAGGGACCTCGGTTTTCGTCTCATCCGAAAGACTAGCACTTGAACCCACCACCTGGGCTAGGAAAGGGAGAAGAAAATTGCTTACACCCCGACCCAGTGTCGAACTCGCAACCTCTCGCTTCCGAGGCAAGTGCACTTACCACTCGGCCACCCTTTCCCTGTTCGCGTCAAATGTCCGGAGTTTTCAACGAAAAATAATCAACGGCAAATTATTGGAACGTTCAATTTATAACCAAAACAAAACATTACATTCACAGTACGTCGACCCAATGGTCTCTATAGTAGAGAGACAGACGCACACTTACGGTACAAATAATGTACTTAGCTTAGGAAGTGTTGCTGTTCTCAGTCTCTAGCAAGAATTGTCACAATTTAAACTTTCCAATAACTTACCAATCTTGTTTTTTTTTCATTCTGAATTTTGGAACGTTAGCAGTCTATCTGTAATGGGGACTACCGCCGATTTATTTTTTCATGGAACCTTACGTGAATCGTCTTTCATTGATAAAGAGTCGTGTCAACGATCAAATAATAAATGGTAAGTTATTGGAACGCCCTTCTGCTTGGACATTTCCTACGAGTCAACCACCCGGGTTGCCTCCTGAGAAAAGTGCGAGTTTTTCACTGAGATAATGCTGTTTTTAATTAATTTGTATTGATGGAAGAAACATTTCTTCAGATAAGCATGTGCTCATTAAAAAAAAAAAAATCTTAGCGAATTTGACGACCTCTCCAAGTTTCGGATATTTTCGCGTTACTATTTTCAAAATGACGGTTTTTGATTGTACGACCAAAAGGTGTGTTTTTCTTGGGTAGGGGGGGGGGGGGGAGGGGTGCCCAAACAAGTGAGTATAGGTAAGCAAGAAGCTGCTTGTGATAAAGCATCGGTTACCCTGCAAGTACTATGGACACACTCTTGATCGCTTTGATCAAGATCCACATGATCACGGCGGCCACATGATGCACAGCCGACCTTCGACTTTGGAGCTGAAGTCTAATAGGAACGGTGGTGCGAGATGACGGCCTGTCAACATGGTAGCGGTCATCAGCAAACACACTGTCCACTCTCTGGACATTGTCCGGTCATAGACCTCCTGTCCACAATGCGAAACTACCGTCTGCACAGCCTACCTTTAGATTAGGAACTAGAGACTGGAGGTGAGAAGAACAAGAACAAGATAACAATGACAATGTAATCAGTCACCAGAAACACGAACAAGTCGCGTAAGGCGAAAATACAACATTTAGTCAAGTAGCTGTCGAACTCACAGAATGAAACTGAACGCAATGCCATTTTTCAGCAAGACCGTATACTCGTAGCATCGTCAGTCCACCGCTCATGGCAAAGGCAGTGAAATTGACAAGAAGAGCGGGGTAGTAGTTGCGCTAAGAAGGATAGCACGCTTTTCTGTACCTCTCTTTGTTTTAACTTTCTGAGCGTGTTTTTAATCCAAACATATCATATCTATATGTTTTTGGAATCAGGAACCGACAAGGAATAAGATGAAAGTGTTTTTAAATTGATTTCGACAATTTAATTTTGATAATAATTTTTATATATTTAATTTTCAGAGCTTGTTTTTAATCCAAATATAACATATTTATATGTTTTTGGAATCAGAAAATAATGGAGAATAAGATGAACGTAAATTTGGATCGTTTTATAAATTTTTATTTTTTTTTACAATTTTCTGATTTTTAATGACCAAAGTCATTAATTAATTTTTAAGCCACCAAGCTGAAATGCAATACCGAAGTCCGGGCTTTGTCGAAGATTACTTGACCAAAATTTCAACCAATTTCGTTGAAAAATGAGGGCGTGACAGTGCCGCCTCAACTTTCACGAAAAGCCGGATATGACGTCATCAAAGACATTTATCAAAAAAATGAAAAAAACGTTCGGGGATTTCATACCCAGGAACTCTCATGTCAAATTTCATAAAGATCGGTCCAGTAGTTTAGTCTGAATCGCTCTACACACACACACAGACAGACACACACACACACACACACACACACACACACTCACACACACACACACACACACACACACGCACATACACCACGACCCTCGTCTCGATTCCCCCCTCTACGTTAAAACATTTAGTCAAAACTTGACTAAATGTAAAAACACGAATAAGGACCAGGTTTGAGTATGTCTTCTTCAGTATTTAGTATTGTAGCTGACAAGGACATACGTCGATCGAAACCGGTCCTTATTCGTGTGTTTATTGTTATCTTGTTCTTAGCCTACCTTTAAAAAAATGAAAACAATTATTATGGGAAACTGAACAGTGCATCGATCATCTTCAGGGGGTGATGTAGCTTGGTGATTAGGGGCGCCTGGCTAAACAGAATGAACAGGAAAGGTTAGAGCGTGGAACTTCTAGCAGAACACAAAACGAAACGTTTACTAGAATGTCCATCTTTCTATCTTGAAAGTGGTCAGACGAGATATACACAACAGACACATACAAATTGAAAGGTGAACGTTAAGACTCGGTTGTTGGGTTTCCTTCATCCAAGATGGCAGGAAGACTCAACCGAACATAACAAACAAACAAAAACATACAAACAAACACACACACACACACACAAATCCGTTATCGCTAGCCAAAGGTTTTATTCTTGGCTTCCACAATGGATTTATTTTGAAGAGACAGTTATGTCAGCAGACTCTCTGTCGGCTCGCTGCAGAGACATCCTCGTGTTCACGCATGTTCGCGTCAAATATCCGGAGATTTCAGCGAAAAAAATTTGAAATTGGAAAACATGATCAGACGCATGCAGGGAAAAACGTGTTTTTTTTCAAATTTGGTGTCTAGGGATAACAGCCATATAATCTTTTGGGAGATTTCATCAAGAGGAAAAAAGCATATTACAAAATCAAAGAAAATTGATTTTGACACGGTCCTTTCTGTTCTGCTGATTTTGCTGGTCTTCTCCAGAGTGACAAGTCTGTCAGTCTAGCAGAAAGCCAGGCAAATGGACACGGCTCAGAGACAAAAACCTCAGTTAGTGTCCACTTCTGCAAAAACAGTCATTGTGGTCACAATTTATTCATGTGCATCCCAAGACTGTTTTTCTTTATTTTTCATCTCTTTCACAATGTGCTAGCACTGACACTTTCTTGAACGTTTAGCAATTCAGCTGGAAATCGTGGGAGTAAGTAAAAACAGTCAAGTTTGCTTACATTTTCGTCCAACTTTCAACCTCGCGTTTCTCCAATCAGAGGCTTCGGTCGTGAATGCCCAATGTCGCAAAAATAATAATAATAATAATAATAATTTTCAGAAAGTACTGGTGTCACATGACTGATGTGAACCAGTCGATTGGCTATAATGGCGATGCGCTTAAATCTGTTAGAGTGCGCTAACTTTTGCACAGAGCGTATTCTTACGCCCTTTGCCAAAGCGAGACTGTACTCTCATCCTCAGAATTAATTAATGGCATGTAGCTTATATTCTCCACTTTACCAAAAAATAACCATAAATTTCCTGCGGTTCAAAGCAGAAGTGTTTTTTTTCTGACAGATCGCAGGCGCCTGTGCCACAGTGAATCCCACTGATCTAAAAATAGAAGCGGCTGTGTCTCTTCCACAATGGTCTCTTCTTGTTTTGACTTGCAAAGATTCTTCTCATATGCCGTGTTAGTGGCATGTAGCTTATTAGCCACATTACCAAATGATGAGTTAGTATAAAATTCCCAGCGGCAAACACAAAACACAAGTGTTATTCCGATAACGTACAAGCTAGACCAACATTTGGAAGTCGACTCTGTTATAGTAGACTACACTGAAATACGACTGCATCAGTTCAGTAAATGAATGGTTTCCGAATTATTATGTCAAGGCAACAACAATCAGTGTAGGGTTAAGAACGTTCTTACCATGTATAAAACTTATTACCAGCCTGCCTCATGCGTGCAGACGAGCAATTTTTGTTTTTAAAATGAGACTGCAGTGCAGTGGTTCGATTGCCCTAGCCGCCTAGCAGACGACATAAACCCCGCAGCAAATTAACATGTTGGGCGAATGTGAACAAACAAACGATGGGGATATAATACGTGTAGAGTTCAGAGCATTCTTACCGTTCATATATAGTACCAGACTCCCTGATGAGTGAAGATACAACACGAGAAACATACCACATTTACTTTGAAAATGTGCTAACCGTGGCCATGGAGTCAATTCAAGGGGCAACACAGTCAATCTGTCGAAGCTCGATGAAGGTTTCGAATCGCAAATAACTAAGAGCACGTACAGTCCTTTCTCCGAGTTTAAATGAGGTCTGTATGAAAGATCATCACTTTTTAGCTTAACGCTACTCTGGAATTTACCAACAGAAATTAAAACAAGAGTTTGCGTGTGACGAAAGCACGACACACTTGAGACAGCCCACACAAAAGTAGATCTGACACAAACCTGACCACACAGTTACGCCTATCCAAATGCGCGTTGCAAAATGTGCGTTTTGAATCTTCTTTTTTCTCTGGCAGTACTGACAATATCGTTATTGAAACAATCCCGGTGCACTAAGGGATTTATGGAGCAAATCTCGAAAATAATTATTGAACTCAGCGCTATGCGCTTCGTTCAATAATGAATTTTCTCGATTTGCTCTATAAATCCCTTAGTGCACTGGGATGTCTCAATAACTTAAATAATAATAATAATAATAATAATTAGGGTATTTGTATGGTGCAAATCCTAATATAGTTCTAAGCGCCTTACAATCGATATCAATCTTCAATATAATAATCTTCATTACAGCAACAATACACATTTAACGAATCTTCAAATAAATAAAAACAAAATGGCCACATATGAGCCAGGAACTCCCCAGCTCGGACTTCATGATCTGATCGAATTAGTCCGAAGTGGACATTGGCACAAGCCGACTGACCGTTGACGGCGTTGAGATCATTCGGTAAACACTGTGCCCACACTCTGGAGGTCCGACCCGGTCAAGAACGTTCCGATGTTTGTAGAGAAGAGTCGAAAGTCAAACTACCGTCTCCGTAGTTACCGTCAAGCTTTGAAGTCCTGCCGGAAGATGACCGTCGGCATGCTGGTAGTCATCTGAAATAATGTTGACAGGAAAGGGATGTTTCGGATAGAGTAAGAAATTGCCGTCTCCCCCGCCTACCTTCAAGCTTTAAAATTCGGCTGGTTATTGAGTGTCAACATTTTCCTAGTCGTCTGCCAGTTATTTGTAATACTGTTGACATGAGAGTTAAAAGTAAGAAACTGCCGTTGTAACGTTGCTTTTCGGCTGATACGAATTGGCGA
>NW_027127162.1:52500-57500 GCF_037325665.1 Littorina saxatilis
TGTGAGTTGTTTTTCCATGCATTCGTCATTATATTTAGTCAAGTTTTGACTAAATATTTTAACATCGAGGGGGAATCGAAACGAGGGTCGTGGTGTATGTGCGTGTGTGTGTGTGTCTGTGTGTCTGTGTGTGTGTGTGTGTGTGTGTGTGTAGAGCGATTCAGACTAAACTACTGGACCGATCTTTATGAAATTTGACATGAGAGTTCCGGGGTATGAAATCCCCGAACGTTTTTTTCATTTTTTTGATAAATGTCTTTGATGACGTCATATCCGGCTTTTCGTGAAAGTTGAGGCGGCACTGTCACGCCCTCATTTTTCAACCAAATTGGTTGAAATTTTGGTCAAGTAATCTTCGACGAAGCCCGGGGTTCGGTATTGCATTTCAGCTTGGTGGCTTAAAAATTAATTAATGACTTTGGTAATTAAAAATCGGAAAATTGTAAAAAAAAATAAAAATTTATTAAACGATCCAAATTTACGTTTATCTTATTCTCCATCATTTGCTGATTCCAAAAACATATAAATATGTTATATTCGGATTAAAAACAAGCTCTGAAAATTAAATATATAAAAATTATTATCAAAATTAAATTGTCCAAATCAATTTAAAAACACTTTCATCTTATTCCTTGTCGGTTCCTGATTCCAAAAACATATAGATATGATATGTTTGGATTAAAAACACGCTCAGAAAGTTAAAACAAAGAGAGGTACAGAAAAGCGTGCTATCCTTCTTAGCGCAACTACTACCCCGCTCTTCTTGTCAATTTCACTGCCTTTGCCATGAGCGGTAGACTGACGATGCTACGAGTATACGGTCTTGCTGAAAAATGGCATTGCGTTCAGTTTCATTTTGTGAGTTCGACAGCTACTTGACTAAATATTGTATTTTCGCCTTACGCGACTTGTTTTTTCTGTTGTGAACTGTCCGCTAATCGTGTAGACTAACAGATTTAGGAACTTCGCAACATGCAGGTGGAGAGAGAGAGGGGAAGAGAGAGACTGAGAGAGAGAGAAAAAAAACAAGTCGCGTAAGGCGAAATTACTACATTTAGTCAAGCTGTGGAACTCACAGAATGAAACTGAACGTAGTCCGCCGCTAGTGCAAAAGGCAGTGAAAGTGACGAGCCTGTTTGGCGCGGTAGCGATTGCGCTGTGCTTCATAGCACGCTTTACTGTACCTCTCTTCGTTTTAACTTTCTGAGCGTGTTTTTAATCCAAACATATCCTATCTATATGTTTTTGGAATCAGGAACCGACAAGGAATAAGATGAAATAGTTTTTAAAACGATTTCGGAAATTTAATTTTGATCATATTTTTTATATTTTTAATTTTCAGAGTTGTTTTTAATTCAAATATAACATATGTATATGTTTTTGGAATCAGAAAATGACGAAGAATAAGATGAACTTTTTTTTGGATCGTTTAATAAAAAAATAATTTTAATTACAAGTTTCCGATTTTTAATGACCAAACTCACTCATTAGTTTTTAAGCCACCAAGCTGAAATGCAATACCAAACCCCGGCCTTCGTCGAAGATTGCTTTGCCAAAATTTCAATCAATTTAATGGAAAAATGAGGGAGTGACAGTGCCGCCTCAACTTTTACAAAAAGCCGGATATGACGTCATCAAAGGTATTTATCGAAAAAATGAAAAAAAAGTCCGGGGATATCATACCCTGGAACTCTCATGTCAAATTTCATAAAGATCGGCCCAGTAGTTTAGTCTGAATCGCTCTACACACACACACAGACAGACAGACACACACACACACACACACACACACACACACACACACACACACACACACACACACACACACACACACATACACCACGACCCTCGTCTCGATTCCCCCCTCTATGTTAAAACATTTAGTCAAAACTTGACTAAATGTAACAAGTCGCGTAAGGCGAAAATACAATATTTAGTCAAGTAGCTGTCGAACTCACAGAATGAAACTGAACGCAATGCCATTTTTCAGCAAGACCGTATACTCGTAGCATCGTCAGTCCACCGCTCATGGCAAAGGCAGTGAAATTGACAAGAAGAGCGGGGTAGTAGTTGCGCTAAAAAGGATAGCACGCTTTTCTGTACCTCTCTTTCTTTTAACTTTCTGAGCGTGTTTTTAATCCAAACATATCATATCTATATGTTTTTGGAATCAGGAACCGACAAGGAATAAGATGAAAGTGTTTTTGGTTTGGACAATTTAATTTTGATAATAATTTTTATATATTTAATTTTCAGAGCTTGTTTTTAATCCGAATATAACATATTTATATGTTTTTGGAATCAGCAAATGATGGAAAATAAGATAAACGTAAATTTGGATCGTTTTATAAATTTTTATTTTTTTTTACAATTTTCAGATTTTTAATGACCAAAGTCATTAATTAATTTTTAAGCCACCAAGCTGAAATGCAATACGGAAGTCCGGGCTTCGTCGAAGATAACTTGACCAAAATTTCAACCAATTTGGTTGAAAAATGAGGGCGTGACAGTGCTGCCTCAACTTTCACGAAAAGCCGGATATGACGTCATCAAAGACATTTATCAAAAAAATGAAAAAAACGTATGGGGATTTCATACCCAGGAACTCTAATGTCAAATTTCATAAAGATCGGTCCAGTAGTTTAGTCTGAATCGCTCTACACACACACACAGACACACACACACACACACGCACACACACGCACATACACCACGACCCTCGTTTCGATTCCCCCTCGATGTTAAAATATTTAGTCAAAACTTGACTAAATATAAAAAGAATGGGTGAGAGAGAGAGAAAGAGGGAGAGAGAGAGTGGGAAGGGAGGGAGAGAGAGAGAGAGGGAGGGAGAGAGAGAGAGAGATAGAGAGAGAGAGAGAGAGAGAGAGAGAGAGAGAGAGAGAGAGAGAGAGAGAGAGAGAGAGAGAGAGAGAGAGAGAGAGAGATCGGACAATTCTCTGTATATATGTTTGTCTTTTTCAAGTATGTTTTCAATTTTTAGTTGAGCAGTAATTATTTCTGAAAACACAAGAAAGTTATGCTCTGGCAAGATAATTATATTACAATGATTAGGACCAATGCACTCTCGGTAGTATCAAACTAAGAGAGCAAATAGAAATAAGATAATACTTTGAAGTTTTCTTAAACTTAGTGAAACTATGACTATAATATTACACGTCCTCATATTCTTGGAGAGAGAAAAATCTGATACCAACACTGAACAACGACAAAAGGAAGAGACGAAAAAAACCCAGATATTCTGCTCTTCGGGTGCATCTGTTCTTCAACAAGGACAAAAGTGAGATAAATAATGTGTCAGAAACCGGGCGAAAGAACCATGAATCTTGGTGCTTGTGAAATAACGATTTCTCACATGGATAACCGCACTGTCATTGCAGTTGAGAGCGTCACATTCTTTGCATTATGAATTATTAAGCTCGACGTGGGTGAAGAGCTGTTGAAAGCAATGTGAGAAATGGACGCAAACTGTGATAAGAGAATAAATGACACAGAAAAGCTTTTTCGATCCACTTTGATGCGGCATTGCAATCTACGAATGTAAATCTTCTTCTCTGCAAAAATGTCAGGTTTAGGGGGTGCTCCGCTTAGGTCATCTCTGATGAAAACAAAAAGCGTCGTTCCGCTGAAATTATTTTGATGTTTTAGGAATCATTTGAAGGCATTATTATAGTTCTCTAAATCCTTCCTTTTGTCCTTTTTTTTCTTTCTTTGCCCTATTTTCTTTTTTTCTTTCTTTCTTTCTTTCTTTCTTTATTTTCTTTTTTTCTTTTTTTTTTCTTTCTTTCTCTCTTCATTTCCTTCCTTTCTCTCTTTCTCTCTTTCTTTCTTTCTTTCTTTCTTTATTCATTTCTAGTAGGAAATGTTAGTCTTGCTAGGCTTTCTTTCTTTCTTTCTTTCTTTCTTCTTGCAGGGCATGATCTTAGTTTTGCTAGACCCGCACAGAGAAAAAAGCCTTCGCAGGGCGGCGAGAGAGAATATACCGCTTCACGAAACATCTGAGCTACCGCGGAACCCAGTTGAAATATCCCGTTCGTTGCATGCAGACTGTCACATATATGGAAAGCCGTTTGGCTCATAACCATTACACGTGTAAAAAAAATGATTAGTACACGTGTAATAAATAATTAATACACGTGTAATTAATGATTAATACACGTGTAATAAAAATGTCATACACGTGTACAAAATGATTAGATACACGCGTAATAAACATTTCTTACACGTGCATGAAATATTTATTACACGTGTATTTAATCATTTCTTACAGGTGTATGAAATATTTATTACACGTGTATTTAATCATTATGCTATTCCATAGCATAAGAAAAAAGATAAATTACACGTGCAATAAGAAATAAATCCACGTGTATTAATCATTTATTACACGTGTATTTATGATTTATTACACGTGTAATGGTTATGAGCCAAACGGCTTTCCATACACATAAGGCAACACGAACAGAGAAGACAGTGTTTGACTGTCACAGCTTGTTAGACAGAATTTTTAGAACACCTGCGCCTTGAAACGTCGAAGTCTTTTGTATTCATCAACCGCGACCAGTAGTTCGATTTTGTCTGGGGGTATAGGGTACTGGGTACTTGATTGGAGAGGGGGGAGGGGGTGGGAGGGGGATACTTATAGTAGGGGAGGGTACGGTTAAGACAGCGTAGATGAAGGGGGGAGCCGCAGAAAGATGAAGATGGGAGGGGTTGTCAGGGATATGGGGGAGGGGGGTAGGGGTTGTCAGTGTGTGGATGTCTGTTTCTCTGCCTATAAATGTTTCCGTCCATCTGTATGTGGGTGAATGTGTGCGGTGTGTGACCGCCCCCCCCCCCCCCCCAACAAAACTCTCTCTTTCTTTCTTTCTCTCTCTCTTTCTCTCTCTCTCTCTTTCTCTCTCTCTCTCTCTCTCTCTTTCTCTCTCTCTCTCTCTCTCTCTCTCTCTCTCTTTCTCTCTCTTTCTCTCTCTCTCTCTCTC
>NW_027127162.1:62500-93877 GCF_037325665.1 Littorina saxatilis
ACACACACACACACACTAGCACACACACACACACAAGCACACACACACACACACTAGCACACACATGCACTCACACACACACACACACACACACACACTAGCACACACACACACTCCCCCCTCACACACACACATAATACACTGCCCCCCACACACACACACTCACACACACACACACACACACATTTAGAACACTGCTTCCTTACACCTCAAGACTACAGCAGACCCTTAGTTGGATCGGCACTGACTGGCTGAGTAGAGTCCCGCCTTATCACAGATCCCGGAAAACTCCTGACTGGTGGTCCATTCCTTTCCTATTCATTGTCAGCCCGCAGAGACTCCCCTTCCTCTTCTATTCTCGCTTTCAACCCAGAGGCAAAGATCCCGTCTGTCTCATTAGTGTGTTATATGTCAAGACGTCAACACCACACATGGGTGGAAGTATGAATCCTTCGGCAATGTATGCATTGCGACCCTGCATAGTTATTAAAGATGATATGTGGCCATCACAAAATTTCCTGCTTCGGGAAGCTCAGTTGCAACCTCACGAAGACTGTCAAGTTCTCTTAGAGAAGAACGGTGACAACGAAGGTTATTCAAAACGCACTTCATTCATCAACAAACACCGCTTGCCCTCACTATACTTGTCTTCAATATATACTCATCTTAAAAGAATTCAGTACAATTCTGCTCGAACGTCGCCGTCACGTTTTGGTCTGCTAGCAGAACGCCATACCGTTTTAAACCGGCCAGTAGAAGTGATTGATCCGAGTCTGAAACAGAGAGAAGGAGAGAGCTCGATCGTGCTCTATTGAATCTGTGCGCTCGCGCCGACCAACTGCGTAATTCGCTCAGCAAGCCTCTGTCCTTGGGCAGATCTAAACAGAAGCGTTCCATTCAACCACGAGCTTGAAGGCTTGAACTCATCAGTCTCTGAGTCTTTTTGCTTGACTGGTCGTTGACCCAGCAGTGTAATTGTAGACATGTAAACTTGAAGGGTTTTGCGCCGGGTGAAGACGTATGTTGAGAGGAACGAAATAGACTGCGGTTTTGAGTGTTGGTTGGATGCGGGGGGGTTGGATTGGGTGGTATATTGGTTGAAAAAGTGAGCGATGGGGTGTGTGTGTGTTTGTGTGATGGGGTGGGGGTGATGGGGGGGGGGGGGGAAGTTGGATAGCCAGGGAAGAGATGAGATGGTCTGTGTGTGTGGCGGGAGGGGGCGGGGGGTGCTGAAAGTTTTTGGTTTTTGTGGTTGGTCAGTCGAAATTTATTTAGACGACCGGTATGGTTCGCTGATGGTCATCTTAAAACGGAAGTCGGGAATTAGACAAGTTTACACACGTGTTTTCAAACGCTTGAATAGAATACAATATAAACTGACAATGCACCATAAACTTGTAAGTAAAGTGTTTGGAATATGGGAAAACAAAAGCTTCAAGTTTGAAACCACTTGTATGACGGCTTACTAGTGCCAAAACTGAAAATTAATCATAAACACGTGAAAATTAGTAATTAACACGTGAAAATTACCCATTTTCACGAGAAAATTACAATTATGTCGTGAACATGCACTTGCCCAGAGCACGAATTGTCTCCTTCGTGTGACGTACGACGCCAATGGCAAAAACAGTCGAGCATCACAAACTCGAATAAGCTCATCTTTATTACACAATTTACAGTTCTGGATATTTTTTGTAGGTTTGTGCACACACAAATTTTCATGTGAGTGTGTGTTTTACTGGACTGAACCATCGCTGTGTCTCTGAGAGAAAGTTATTCTAATGTATCAATAAAACCATATTGCACGATGAACATATAAATGAGAAGAAAACAATTCTAAAGGTCTCTTTCGTTCTCCTTATAGCTCTCTCCTAATGTGTTTCTCTTTGGGGAATAAACTGAGATTTCTCACGGGAGGAATTCCCTGCAAATATATTCACATGAATATTCCATCATTTTTATTTCGGGTTCACCGTCTAATGTGTTTCTGATTCAATTTTATCTTTCCCTGGTTGCAATGGGGTTAAACATTCCGCTGTGTCGGTCAAAAACATCGGAATGTTATTAATCATAGCCGTTATCTGGTTCACGTAAAAATGAAAAAAAAAAACCACTGTTGGGCTTAAAAGTACCTTTCTTCTTGTGTAAACCTTCTTGTAAAATCACAATTAAACTGTCCAGTCTTTTTCGTTGAATGCGAGCATCCTTCCACTTTCACAAATACGAAAAATTAATCTTCTTCTGGATTTCTATGCAGACTTGTATTCATGTTTGACGGGCGCAATGGCTTGATGGTAAGACGCCGGCCTCCAAAGCGGAAGGTCGTGGGTTCGAATTCCGGCCGCGCCTGGTGGGTTAAGGTGGAGATTTTTCCGATCTCCCAGGTCAACTTATGTGCAGACCTGCTAGTGCCTTATCCCCCTTCGTGTGTACACGCAAGCACAAGACCAAGTGCGCACGGAAAAGATCCTGTAATCCATGTCAGAGTTCGGTGGGTTATAGAAACACAAAAATACCCAGCATGCTTCCTCCGAAATCGGCGTATGGCTGCCTAAATGGCGGGGTAAAAACGGCCATACACGTAAAAATCGTGGGACTTTCAGCCCTCGAACGCAGAAGAAGATGAAGTATTCATGTTTACTGAAATAAGTTCGTAGAGCTCTTTTTGTCAGAAACGTTGTCAATCGACGAAATTTATTGAGCAAAGAATTCCCACCCTGCACAGGTAGCAGTCAGGGTGTTCATTTTTACATTTAGTCAAGTTTTGACTAAATGTTTTAACATAGAGGGGCAATCGAGACGAGGGTCGTGGTGTATGTGTGTGTGTGTGTGTCTGTGTGTGTCTGTGCGTGTGTGTGTGTGTTGTGTGTGTGTGTCTGTGTGTGTCTGTGCGTGTGTGTGTGTGTAGAGCGATTCAGACCAAACTACTGGACCGATCTTTATTAAATTTTACATGAGAGTTCCTGGGTATGATATCCCCGGATTTTTTTTCGATAAATACCTTTGATGACGTCATATCCGGCTTTTTGTAAAAGTTGAGGCGGCACTGTCACACCCTCATTTTTCAATCAAATTGATTGAAATTTTGGCCAAGCAATCTTCGACGAAGGCCGGACTTCGATATTGCATTTCAGCTTGGTGGCTTAAAAATTAATTGATGACTTTGGTCATTAAAAATCTGAAAATTGTAAAAAAAAACAAAATTATAAAACGATCCAAATTTACGTTCATCTTATTCTTCATCATTTTCTGATTCCAAAAACATATAAATATGTAATATTTGGATTAAAAACAAGCTCTGAAAATTAAAAATATAAAAATTATGATCAAAATTAAATTTTCGAAATCAATTTAAAAACACTTTCATCTTATTTCTTGTCGGTTCCTGATTCCAAAAAACATATAGATATGATATTTTTGGATTAAAAACACGCTCAGAAAGTTAAAACGAAGAGAGGTACAGAAAAGCGTGCTATCCTTCTCAGCGCAACCGCTCTTCTTGTCAATGTCACTGCCTTTGCCACGAGCGGTGAACTGACGATGCTACGAGTATACGGTCTTGCTGAAAAATTGCATTGCGTTCAGTTTCATTCTGTGAGTTCGACAGCTTGACTAAATGTTGTATTTTCGCCTTACGCGACTTGTTGGTATGTGTCCTAGTGGAAGATGCTCTTATTCCACGTGAAAGTCTGAAGAGATGTGTGGTGGTTTTACATGATTGTTTTGCACGAGAGGGCTGACACCTGTTAAAGGCCCACTCCGCCTCACTGTCTCTGGTCTGGCCAGAGTTTTACATGGGATAAGACCATCCCTTCACTTGGTCATGCAGATCTGCATTTGTATCTATATAATAATTATATATCTATTCATAGTATCTATACCAAAAAATCAACATCTTGGGAGCTCTCTTTTTTTTTTTCTTTTTGACATTGTAGTGTGTGTCTATATATTTGAATCAGTGTACATCTGGTAAAGTAATTAAATGTATATACTCTTCTTCTTCTTCAACGTTCCAGAATTTTTTGGTTATGTGTGAGCTCGTTTGCCCATTTGGGTTCCCCAAACTATATATACTCTGAGAGCATAGTCAGCTTCACTCCGCTTTTGTTGAGTAGGCATGCTGGGTATTTTCGTGTTTCCATAACCCACCGAACTCCGACATGGATTACAGGATCTTTTCTGTGAGCACTTGGTCTTGTGCTTGCGTGTACACACGAAGTGGGTTAAGTCACTAGCAGGTCTGCACATAAGTTGACCTGGGAGATCGGAAAAATATTCATTTGTGAATACGGTTGGAAATGTTATATGTTTTGTAAATGAAGATTTTCATTGAAACATAAAATATAATTTAATCTGTTTCATTGGTTCGAATTCTCCAATCCATATATGAAATCAGTTGAACATTTAGAAAATGCCATGCACAATAACTCATATAGAATAATGTGAAGGAAATCACGAATAACACTAACAGGCAAAGTTTGATAGTGATATCCTCCACGCTTTTAGAGCGCTAACCAGAGATAATAGAGTGACGTAGTGAAGTGTGGTTTCACGGATTGTAAATTCAACTCACTGACCGAGAGAGTTGACTTTGTAAATCGCAACGAAGATATCGTTACACTTAACCACTGTCCAGCGACAGGGAGGGGTTGTCACGGGAATCGACCGGGAGAAAGGAAGCCCGAGAAGAGCACTTAACAGGTAAATGGAATAAGCATTTGAATATCGTTAATGTTTATCGCATAAGTCGAATCGACTAACACTGTAACTTTAAACATAGCAGACAGATATCTAAGACAAGATGTCCGCTATTTATGTTGTGCAGTGCGTCGTGCAACCGGTCATAAAGGAAAATAGCAGCCAGATGACAGAATGAAGGATCTGAGGAGCCGCCGGAATATTACGCCTTTAGACTCGCATAGCTGAGATTCGACGGGATTTCTAGAAGCTAGTGCAAGGTTACAGTTTGTCCGTAGAGTTGGACCATAGTGGTCACAGGGCGGTGGAAACTGAGTAGACCGAGGTCACCAGTAGCAGGAATTAGTAGTAAAATACATTTCCTAGTGAACAGCAATAGAAGCTGTGTAATTCTGCGTATGACCAGAATTAAAATATATCTACAATATCTTAATTACTTAAGAGATACGGAATATTTAGTAGACAGAGCAGACGGTGTTTTAAGTCTGCCGTAGTAGAAACTATAACTGGTTTTTGTTGACTACACACGAGCCGTGAGTAGATACTTGTAAACTAGATATCGTGTGCCTGTGAGTTCACGGACTGTTTTTGTAGTTTTATACCTCAGTGAAGGATAGAGAGTTTTGTCATTGCAATTGTGTACGAGATTGCCATCTCGAGTGGTTTTTGCCTACCAAAACTGTGAGTACTGGATTTTTGAGTACCTAACCTTTATGTTCATGATTGTGTGTATTTGTGTGTATGCTGTCATAGCTGTATAATACAGTGGAGGGAACCTACATTTGGAGTTGTGTTTGTTTCTGTATGATAGCGTACTAGCGCATTTGCATTCATTCACAAATAATCAAATTCATCACATAACATTATGACACAGTAGGCATAAAAAAAAGTCAACCAAGAACAACAAATACCCCAGCAATGTGGCGGGGGTGATGCACAGGTATGCTGTACTCTGTGACTGTTGTCACCCGAATTATAGACCATTTATCCTGGACCGCCAACTAGCTCTCTCTCCGCTCTTTCTCTCTGTTACGAGGTAGCGGCCTCTCGCATTTCGGAACCTACGCTTACATGGCCTTTCAGAAATCAGAGGGATGTCATATCCGGTGTCGATTGTAAACATGGACGAAGTTGCTGAGGTAAGTTCTGAAAATGCTAAAATAAACTCAGCAAAAGTGCATATGGAACATGTTTTTCAATTAGTTTTTTTAAGTTTAGTTTGGAGTTTTGGAAAATCCAGTTCATTGTCACCTCCCATTGTTACAAATAACTGGAGCGTGCTTTCTTTTCACTGTCTTCGAATCGCTGGCCTTTCAAACCGGACGTCACGCGCCCCTGAAAGTCGAGAGTCGTAACCTCGAAGGGTCACGTGACGAGTTGGCGGTCCAGGCTATTTGGTCTATGCCCGAATATACCTTTGAATACGAGCAGCCTATCTCTTTCACTTAAAATGTTACAATTTTGGGAGCTCTCTGTGCACTGTGGTATTTTTTAAGTGTGACAGGGGAGGCTACCGCTCCTTTCACAGCAGACTCTGCACCCGAGTTGTTGGCCTTTAAGTCAACACCGGTTGATTGTGGAATTCTGTTTGTGATGGGGTCTGGTGGTTTCCGATTGTCTGTATGTTCATGGAAACCTTCGGGTGTGCATGACAGTTTTTATAGGGCTAAGAAATTAGCCCTAACATTTTCAATCATGTTTGATTGCACTTTGCCTCCCGAGGTGGTCGTAGTGTTTCGGCACTCGGTTACATAAGCACTGTTTTTATACAAGGTATTGGGGCCTTTTTCAAAAATTATGTCATCAAAAAATGTCAACTCTCCACAGCATGCAGTCAGGGTATTGAATTTTGGTATGTTTTCTAGTGAAACGATGCTCTTATCCCGTGTAAAAGTCTGAAGAGATGCGTGGTGGTCTACATGATCGTTTACACAAGAAGGATTGCAGCTTTAGGATTGTGACGTGCGGTTTGCTTTGTTCTCTGTGAGGTGAATGCACTTTCTCTGCCGGCCAACGGCATTAGGATAATCAAGATTTACAGGAGATTGGAGGTGATCGATTTCTCAACAGTTTTTTGAGTGAATAGTTGATCCTTTCCGCTAGAGAACCGCTGTGGTGATGACAAAAAAATCACGGGGAGTAATGCATATATTCATTTTTATTGGACTTTGTTAGTTACATGTGTGTTGGGAGAGGGGGTGGGGTAATGTGTATGCATGCGCGCGCGCGCGTGTGTGTGTGTGTGTGTGTGTGTGTGTGTGTGTGTTATAGACTGGGTGGCCGAGTGGTAACGCACTTGCGCTCGGAAGCGAGAGGTTGTGAGTTCGACCCTGGGTCAGGGCGTTAGAAATTTTCTCCCCCCTTTCCTAACCTAGGTGGTGGGTTCAAGTGCTAGTCTTTCGGATGAGACGAAAAACCGAGGTCCCTTCGTGTACACTACATTGGGGTGTGCACGTTAAAGATCCCACGATTGACAAAAGGGTCTTTCCTGGCAAAATTGTATAGGCATATATAAAAATGTCCACCAAAATACCCGTGTGACTTGGAATAATAGGCCGTTAAAAGTAGGATATGCGCCGAAATGGCTGCGATCTGCTGGCCGATGTGAATGCGTGATGTATTGTGTAAAAAAAATTCCATCTCGCACGGCATAAATAAATCCCTGCGCCTTGAATATGTGCGCGATATAAATTGCATAAAATAAAAATACAAAATAAAATAAAAATAAATCCCTGCGCTTAGAACTGTACCCACGGAATACGCGCGATATAAGCCTCATATTGATTGATTGATTTAGTGTGTGTGTGTGTGTGTGTGTGTGTGTGTGTGTGTGTGTGTGTGTGTGTGTGTGAGAGAGAGAGAGAGTGTGTTGGTGCGTGCGTGCCCGTGTGTGTGCGCGTGCACGCGCGCGCGAGTGTGTGTGTGTGTGTGTGTGTGTGTGTGTGTAAGCATGTCTGTGCATATATGTGTAAGCGTGTGTGTGTGTGTGTGTGTGTGTGTGTGTGTGTGTGCTTGAGTGCGTGTATGAATGCGTGCGTGAACGCATGCGTTCGTGTGCGTGTTTGTGGAGAGAACAAAGCTTTTCACTTGCATGGCACATCTTTTGTTGATGTGTCCGAGCAACACGTGCAATATATTTCTCATTTGTAATATGAATCAACACAAAACAGCTGTTTCTTAAGTTACATGTGGATGCTACACTGGCTCTCAGTGAAAAGCTGTTACCGCTCGTTCACCGATCATGGTTTCCAAAGAATTTCTTTCTTTTTTTTTCTCTCTTTTTTTTTTCCTTTGCAAGCACGTACAACATTGTGGGACGTTAAATTTAAAAAAAAAAATGCAGTAGAAGAAAACAAGCACAAATTACGCTTCACGCGTCACGATCTTCCATAACACAATTTTTTTTCTAGGACATTACCGTTCAGATCAAATAGAACTTGCGATTTGCTTTTCACTTCATTTTCGTTTTAATACTCTATTGCAGCATACAAAGAATGTTGAATGAACAAAAATCCGCCTCCTTTATGCTTTTGCGCATGCAACGATAACAAAATACAAATAAGTACACTGTATTCGTTCTTGACATGAAATTAACATGAAGCTCTGCCGCTATAAAACATTATTGTTGTGCTCGTATCGTGTCGTTGAATAAACGTTTTTATGATCTAATATTGCATAATCTGTTACACACACACACACACACACACACGCACACACACACACGAACACACATACACACGAACATACATACACACACACACACACACACACACACACACACACACACACACACAACGTGATCGCCTCTCTTTGTGTGCTTTTAGTGTCTATTTATGGAGTTGGTTTTTCAAAGCAGATCGCTTCTGGAGGAACACTCCATAAAGTGAAATGCACACGCCACACAACACAATAGGCACAAAAGCATTCAACGATTGCTGCCAAAACGGAGGTGCGACAGCTGTTCTGGTTTAGATGTAGTCTGGCTTGGATGATGGCGGTGGTGGTGGTGGTGGTGGTGGTTGCGGTGGTCGGCGGTGGCAGAGATGGTGGTGGTTCTGTTTTACATGTCTGGTTCAGTGACGATGTTGATGGGAGGATGGAGGGAATCTGGCTTGGATGAAGGTTGAGGTGGTGGTTGTGCTGTTAAAGTTGTGTTTGTTTGTGTGTGTGTGTGTGTGCGTTTGTCTACCTTACGTTATGAGGTAGTGTGTACACCTTTTCACCGGGCCTAAGGGGTATCAAAAATTTATGGGGTATTTTTTCCTATTCCCCACAAGGCAAACCCCTTAGACCGCTTACAAATATCATTGTGATGCGTTTTATATGATTATCTGCAATACCCCATAGTAACGCCCGGGAACCCGTGCCTACACACACACACAGTGGGTGATTTCAGCTGCACACACAGTTTTTATTGGAGAAGATAATGAGGTGACGTCATGGTGACATCACGTCCTTCGGCGCATGCGCAAGTGGACAAGTTCAGGCATGTGCGTGACGCCATTTGTATTTTGTTCACTGCGGCAGACTCATTGAGGTAAGTTTGTGCCAAACCTTTATTTGTACACCAGACAGTTTTCAGAATTTCAGAATGGTTTCACCATGTCGGCACTGTAGACAGTTAGTGGTCATATATTTGGCGTCAGCTGAAATTCTTCTCAGAAGACTTCTGTTGTCTCGACTTTGTAAAAGTTTGTTGTAGATCTATACTCGGAGACCCGGTTTCCGTGCTAATAAGGGTTTTCGTCACCTTTCATTGAAGCTTGAAAAGCTTCCTTTCAAAATATATGCGGCTTGTTAAGTTCAATCAAAACAGAAACGGACGAGACCAAAATTTAGACTCGGCATGATCAAGAAGCAGAAATGTACGGGAAAGAACGAAGCATGTGACAATGGCCACTTCTTCAAACCGTCCCCTGTTTCCGTGCAACTGAAACTTTTATTAGAAAATCGATTTAATTTACCGATTTTTGACCTGCTTGATGTCATGAAGAGTCGAACACGTCTTTACTCTTCCGTTCAATAGCTCTTGTTTGAAAAGTTTTAGGTTTCGGTCGCAAAGGCAACGCGTATTCCCAAATGGTGAATCCGCAAATGGTTTCGTTCATTTGGTCACTTTATCGCACGGGGTTGCCCGTCCACGGATATAAGACGTATTACTGGTGTTACGATTTTTCTTAACAAACTGAGCTGATTTTCAATCAAAATGAGGCACTTTCCCAATCATTTAGATCATGCAGTAGCAGACGACAACATGTAAGATTTTCAAACGTGCGTCTGGATCGCAAGTGAGGCTGTCAAAGATTCTCAAAATAGTGCCTTAGGAAAAATGCTCCATTTTCGCTCGGAGAGATTCAAGAAAACAAAATCGTTATCAGTTGATCGGCATCGTCCGTGATTTTTGGCACAGATCTCGTCTGACCACTCCTGCGTTAAACTTCGTCACCAATGACGTCAAAATCCTTGGCAGAATAGACTGCAACCCGAAAATAGCGTTTGCACGGAAACTGGGTTCCCGTCCTGTAAAGTTGTTCTTTTCTTGTCTTCTTCCTTTTCTTCCATCTTCTTCTCTTTCTTCCATTTTATCTTCTTCTCCCCCTGTTCAGTCTTCGTCTTTTCCTTCTTCTTCTCTATCTTTTCCTTCTTCCTTCTCCTCGCAAACGTCTACCAGTGAAATGGCCCTTTCAGAAGCCCTTCAGGAACTAGTTGCTCAATTGGTTTGTTTCTGTTGTACATGTACTCAGTACTGGTTTGTTTTTTTCAGGTTTGAAATGTCGCAGAAGTTTCCCCCCAATAGCAGAGGCAGCATGCTTCTGAAGCTGGCTTTGAATCAGCTCAAAGCTACAGCAGGTAAGCTTCGCAAAACAAATTTCAGAAGAACAAAAACATTTCAGACTTTACATTCACAGCGCTGTGACTGTGAGCATTTCTTCTTTATGTGGAAGTTTGTATAATTATGTGGCCGTCCATGATACTGGGAAACTGATTTGGTACACAGATGTTTGGGGTTTATGGCAGCTGGGACATGATATGATAGTGGAATTTAGATGCTTGAAACAGTTTGGCTGAAAAATGGGTTTTTGTTGACGCAAGTGCTGATCATGATGTTGGTTACATGGTTTCCAAGTTGATTCTCTGTCACCAAAACAATTTTATAGCAAACAACTTTGAACTGGATCACATATAAAGCTACAATATATGAGAAGGGCATAATAAAAGAATGGCATTATTAACAGCCAATAAGTGTTTTCTCCAAAATCACACCTGTGATTACACAACATTGTGTAAATTACATGGAAGCCATGCCCAGTATCGTGGATGGCCTCATATACATATATGAATAAGGAGCGTTTGACTACAGGTGAGAGATTAAATATCAATAACAGGGTTTCCGTATTCGCCCCAAATAAGACGAACATACAAACAATACAAAATGTAAACCTTCAACGAATAGCTGCCTGAAATTCAGTGAAAATTGCCTGAAAAAAAAAAGTTTTCACATAACATTTTTTCTGTGTGGTGGCAGAAACTCCTAGTGACGGCATTGTACAAGTGGAAGAGGTGAACAAAACGGACAATAGGACCAACACCATTGGCTTCAATGCGCGTCCGGGACGCCCACCTGAGCTTTCACGCAGTCTAGGGCAGGGTACGAGGCAAGGATTTCATCAGTCAGCCGAATCTGCTGGAGGTGAGGCCTTCATCTTTTCTGTATTCTTTTGTATAATCAGGTGTGAAACTTTTCAGGTTCCCAGGCATTATTAAATTCTGAAAGAGCTATATATATATATACAACAACAGCTGCCAGGTTTCACCCATGTATAATTATTTGCTTTGAATTGATGGGTATTTGAACTCTCAGAAACACATTAGTTCATTTAGTACATAATGTCCTACGGCCTTAGTGCCTATTAAGTTAGTGCCTATGTAAAAACCATGGGTTGTTTTGCACCCACGAGGTACTGCGCGTAAGTTTTTTAGCGGGTATTGCGAAGGTTAACCCCTTGTCTATCGATCGTAGAATAAGACGTGTCGTTGTATCATCCCATGTCTGGATCAACAGATAGAGGGGTAAAGCAAATTCTCAGAAAGGGACAAAGTGAATTTGAAAAACTCAATTGTGCTATGTTCATTGTATTTTCTTTCTTATTTGCAGGCCGAGATAGGGATGAGAAGTCCAGGGACTCGGAGTCCAGCAGGATGAGGCGCTCTCAGAGCTGCTCCCCTGGAGACAGCGACCGCAGCGAAAGGTCATGCAGGTCAAGGTCCAAGGAGAGGGCAAGAAGGTCACGATCACCCAGAGAGGATAAGCTGAAAGAAGAGAAGGAGAGGGACAAGGAGAGAGACAGGAGCAGAGAGAAGGAACGAGACAAAGACAGTGGGCGAGACAGATGCAGCAGGGACGACAACAGAGACAGAGATCCCGTTCGCACAGACAGGGAGAGGTCTTCCGGCCAAGAACGAGACCGTGACCAAGATCAGTTTGAGCGAGAGAAGAGAGACCGTGACCGCAGCCCGAGAGAGAGCAGGAACAGAGAGGACAACCCAGACAAAGAGAGGAAAGATAGAGATTCGGAGGGGGACAGTGACAGCGGAAGAGACAGAGGTCGGGGCAGAGACGAAGGAAGGGGGAGGAACAGAGACAGAGACGCAGGAAGGGATAGAGACGGAGGAAGAGACAGAGATAAGGGAAAAAACAGGTACCGAGAGCGAGAGGGCAGACAGCGAGAGAGAAACCAGGAGAGAGAGGACGAGGTCCGCTTTGTCAAGACCGGCTGGAGGTCAGGCGGTGACTGCGACAGGAACCGAGAGGACAGTGGGGGCCGGGGTGGTCACCGTGGCAACGACAGAAGGGACTTCCCTGGGCGCCAGGGATGCCCACCTCAGTCTTCACGCAGTCCAGGGCAGGGTGCCAGGCCAAAGACCAGCGACGGAAGGCGAGGATTTCGTCAACCAGCTGAACCTGCTAGAGGTGAGGCCTTCATCTTTTCTATATTATTTTGTATAATCAGGTGTGAAACTTTTCAGGATCCCAGGCATTTTTATATTCTGAAAGAGCTATATATACAACAACAGCTGCCAAGTTTCACCCATGTATAATTATTTGCTTTGAATTGATGGGTCATTGAACTCTCAGAAACACATTAGTTCATTGAGTGTAATGTCCTTTGGTCTTACCTGACTGAAAAGTGTTTTGTAAGTGTCTGATGTGCATTTTTTTAAAGTTTTTAGATGACCAGCGCTTTTTAATCATATGTGTGTGTGTCCATGCATCTTAACATCATTGTAGGGTAATGTGTGTATCTAATCCAAAGTCAAGGTTGTGGTGGTACACACACATTGTGGGGTAGTCATTGTGTTAGCTCTGACAAATCTGTGCGCCTTTTTCAACTTCAATTTATGTTTCCTTCATTGTCAACCATATCTGAAAGAGAACACTACTGGGCAAAGAAGCAAAAATGAAGCGGTGCACACTTTCATATGATTGTGTGAAAAATATTAAACTGTGTGTGTGTGCGTTCATCTACCTTACGTTAGCAGGTAGTGTGTGTATCTATTCACTGGGTCTATGGGGTATCTAAAATTTATGAAGAAGGGGTGCACACTATCCCCACCTTTTCCATTTCCATTGATCCCTATGTGTAACCTACATTCATACCAAGTTTTATCAAATTGTCCTGAATTCTGATCAGAGTATCTTAACAACCTTAACATGTATTTTTTTTTTCTTTGGCCTAATTAAATCTCTTTGTTTCCAGAGTGGTCTTCTTACAGCGACTCGGACGATGACTATCTTCCCGGCTCAGAAGATGACACTGACTCGAGCAACAATGACGCCACAGCACCATGTGGAGTGCCAGGGACCACCAGTGAACCCGACGAGTCCATCATCTATCCCTTTCTACGTAAATCTGATGGTTAGTTAGTCTCATCCTTTTTTTATATAATTATTAGCATTCGTTTTACGTTAAAAAGGTTGAATAAGGATTACATGTGAGGACAGACACAATACTGAGCAATGAAATCCTGACATGAGCATCAAAAATAAAAAATGCTCAGATGGAAAAGTCTATGATTGTAATGGGAGCTAAAACACAGCTTTACCGGAAATAAAAGTCAAAACATAATTGCCTTCATGTCTCTTTCCTTTATTGATCGTCAATCATAGGTATGCATGGACAATGATGTAAGTACTTGGTGGACACCAACTGCAAGATATTTCTATCAAGTTAAAACGTTTGGAATCTTTGATTTTGCCCAGTGTTTGAGTTACATTTTATCCATAAAATCCAGCCAGACAGCACCTACATTTTGTGTAAATCAATTGAGCAAGAAATAGTTGTTGTGAAGACACCATTACTTACATCATTTGGCAAGTCCATCACTTTTTTACAAGAACAAGATTAGGCAGCATTGTAATGCTGCTGATTTAATTGATCACCTTTCTGGTAGACCATGCAACACAACTGAAAACAAAAGTGAAGGCCTGAAAATAATATGGCAAGTGAATCAGATGTAGCGTAAGTTATGAAGACACCAAGCGTAAGTTATGAAGACACCAAAATTGTGAAGTCTGTTATGCTTGAATTCTAGTACTCTTGAAATCTAGTCTTGTGTGTAAGAGGTTCCATTATTGATACAGTTTGAAATGATCTCACTCATTCGATTCATTGGTCTTTGGTCACAAACAGATACACAGTAAAGCGTAAGTAATGAGACACTAAAATTGTGATACTTTTGAAATATTGATGTAAAGTGACATTTAAGTCAAAGATTGTTGTCGCATGTCACATGAAACATCTGTAACGTATTGCGAGTTTCTTAGACACTAAAACTGGGGTTAGAATAAATTTTGGAAGGCAAGGATATTGACTTCAAACAAAAAGTATTCCTCCGGAGTGCCCGTTTAATCTTGTATTCTGTAAAACTGTTGTCTGTGAGTTGAACAGTTCTCATCCAGCTGGAGAGTGACAGGTGCATCTTGGAAGAAGGAAAACGGTTCCCATGAAATATCAGGGCGTGCTGGCCATGTGTAGAGCTCGTTGACTTGGCGCATAAAGTGCACTTTAGCCGTCCTGTTCACCTCGTTGTCGTCAAAAGCTTTCACCTGAAAAACACAAGACTGAAATTTAACAGGATGAAATTATAACCTGCTACGCACACTATAACACTTTATGAAAATAATATTGTACTTTCCGGGTTCCAAACCGCACCGTCTTACAAGCCTTTAAAAAAAAAAATGGGGCAAAACATACATTCACTTTCGTAGCCGCCCTAAAAAAAAAAAATCCATGTGTCACGATCGCATTCTTCAAACACTCCATTCCACTTAAAAAGTAGCGGCTTCTGACCAGGAATTTACGGTATCTGTAATTTGCAAAAATACATTTGAGACAATTTAAAGCACCAAAATCTACAAATTGAAAAGGGGGAAACAAACCTGACAGAGGAATGGCTTTCCATTCCAGGTCACTGGGTAGAAGCTATCGATCAGGATTATCTTGGTTCCACTTCCAGGATCAGGGAACCTGCACATGACAATGGTTTAATTATTGCGTGAATCCTAAATTCACAAGCAGACAGCTCCACCTCCCCCCATACCTACTGGGGAAACAATGATTGTTTCCAAAAGGGGATAACATTTTGTTCAATTCTGTCTGTTTATCAGGAAATGTGCTGTCTGTTTATGTCAAATCCATGCGAAATAGTTTTCAATATGTATTGAATAATAAAAGCAAAATGTGTCTTTAAAGAAAGGTTAGGGTCAGCAGGAAAAAATATAGGTTAGCCAAATATTTTTTTATGCATATTGTTGTTGTTGGGGGGGGTGGGGGTGGCGCGCTTACCTCAAGTCAACATCCAGAGGAGCAGGTTCGTTGTTCGGCAGGACAAGGTTGTCGTTGTCGTCACCAGCCGGGGGAGCAGGTGCGTTGATCCGCGGGGCAAGGTTGGCGTTGTCGTCACTGTGTTCAGGAGAAGCCGGCGGAGCAGGTGCGTTGATCCGCGGGGCAAGGTTGGCGTTGTCGTCACCAGCCGGGGGAGCAGGTGCGTTGATCCGCGGGGCAAGGTTGTCGTTGTCGTCACCAGCCGGGGGAGCAGGTGCGTTGATCCGCGGGGCAAGGTTGTCGTTGTCGTCACCAGCCGGGGGAGCAGGTGCGTTGATCCGCGGGGCAAGGTTGGCGTTGTCGTCACTGTGTTCAGGAGAAGCCGGCGGAGCAGGTGCGTTGATCCGCGGGGCAAGGTTGGCGTTGTCGTCACCGTGTTCAGGAGAAGCCGGCGGAGCAGGTGCGTTGTTCAGCGGGGCACGGTTGGCGTTGTCGTCACCGTGTTCAGGAGAAGCCGGCAGACTGTTGTTTGCTGCAGGTCTCTGAAAATGTACGAGCCAACTTAACATGTAGTGCACACAAAAATAAATCCAGCAATATATTGTCGTCGACACGCAAAAATGGCATTAGTCCAAAATGGTAACTTTATAGGAAAAGCAAAAATACTAATTGCCAACATCAGTACTTAGTCAAATCGCAGGACGATTCAGGGGTGCATTACATGTGTGTCGAAAGTTTTATAAAATATGGCTCGTAACTACTGTTTACACTGTTGAAAAACATACAAAACTAATGTTCTGAAATTAACTGTCCAACAATATTCAGAGCCCACATTTGTCTATGCAGTGAACAGAAGCCGTGTCCTGATATACTCCTATCCATTATCAGGGCAAGTAAAACGTGAGGCTGGCATTAATTCAATGTTTAGTTGCACTTACCCTACATGCTCTCCCTTTGAGCACACTGGCGACGTTCCACTCCCCTGTTATGTCGGCATTCGTGCATCGTCCCTCATCCCTTCCTGTGCAAATCGGGCAAAAGCAGCTCCTCTCTCTGTAGGTCAGCACGAAGGGTTCCACCCTTCTCAGGCAGTGTTGCTGGCGAGTTTGTGGTAGAGGCTTCAGGTTCTGTGCTCTGTTTCTGTGCCTGTCAATATCTTCTGTGGGCACGTAGAAGAAGGAGCGCTTGTAGTGACAGTGGTCCGTTTCTCTCGAGTAGTGGTCACGACAGAAGGAAAAGAAATCTGCTGCAGTGTGGATTTCAGCCTGACGTCCTTTGATGCGTCGGTTGACAGCTTTCTTTAAAGTGCCAAACTCTCGATCACAAGGTCCTTTGCCGTGTCTTGTGCCAAAAAAGTGACGCTCACCTTCCAGCCCATAGTCCTCAAAGAAATGCGATAAGTCGCAAAAGGAGTTCTTGTTCTTGTATTGGGTGGGCGCCCCGTCTGAAAACATGATGATCTTGTTCATGGGCACCTGCTGATGCACAAGAAAATTCAGAGTAACAGAGTTGAATGTGTGCACAGCATCATGGCAATGCTTCATGTCGTTGCTCACCACCATGAGTGTGTGGTTCACCATGAGCTCGCATCCGTCTACTGGGCACCTGTAGGACGCTACATTTGCATGGAGTGTAACTTGGTCATGGGCCCAATGTGCCCCTTGCGCTTCATCTTGCACCCAACAGGTAAAGTTTTCGGCAAAATCTTGGCAGAACACCACCCATCCCCCAGGCACATCTTTGCTGATGGAGTCATACTGGTTCCCCTGCCAACGGGCGTTAAACAAGTGTTTTGACAGTGTTGTTGCATCACTGACAAGTTGAGCAACAAACTCCGGAGCTGGTACGGTTTTTCGGGTCTTACCCAACTTCTTCTTGTTGACTCCATTGTGGACGTAATTGATGAACTCCCATTTTGAAAATGTGACGTTCTCAGCAATATGGGTCTCAAGCAATGGGCGGAGTTTCACCTCGACTGAAGATGTTCCACACTCGAGACACTTTCTGTCAATACAAGCCTGTTTGTACTCTCCTTGGATTTTGGGGCACAGTGTGTCTCTGTTCAGCTCATACCTGTCCTTGTACGTCATGTTGTCCAGGTTGTGTTGCACGCTAAACCGTCGCAGTGCATCAAGCTTCAGGTCCGTATTTTCGCAATATTCGCACAGGCAGTCCCTTTTCTTGATTCTTGTTGATGGGTACACATCTTTGGGTCGCAGTTTCTTGAACTTGGTGATAGACAGTTTGACGTCTGGAAAGTCCTCCTTAAATGCAACGAAAGCTGATTCTGATGACCTCTCCATGACCCTCATTGCGAGCAACGCCTCCCCAGACTTCTTTTTTCGAGCACTGCGAGCGTCTGGCAATGACCTGGATACATCAGTCCTCCTGTAAAACTGCTCAACTTTGTCAACAGCTTCTTGTGCGATGCAGTCCTTCCGTTTCTTCCTCTCGTCAAGATCGAGTGCATCCAAATCTTTCACCTTTGATGACTTGACAAACAGACGGTAACCAATTCCTAGTCTTGTACTTTCAGCGACTGTGTACTTTCTCTTCAAACTTAGCATGGCTGCCACAGTTCTTCTGGCTTTCATGTCTTTTTTGTTTCTTCTCTTTCGCAAGTTGACCATGGATTCTTGGATACTGTCAATGGCAAAATCCAATTCCTTGCGAGCAGCGCATTCCTTTTCCTTTGATGGGTTCTGAGCGTGAACAAATTTCTTCGTGGCCGGGGACGATCGATGCAACAAACTCGACAGGACCTGAGCACGCTTTTTCTTGTCTTTAGGCAATGACTTTCGTGTCCGCGACACAGCTTTGTACATTGCAATCTTTTCTTTGCAACTTGACGGCTGTATGGACGAGTCTGAGAGGTTTGATGAAGTCATATCCACAGAGCTTGGCGTTACTTGGGTCGAAGTCGAGGCTTGATGGGAATCCTGGGATATTGGATCATGTGGCCTACAGTCCTCTTTCAGCTGTTGTTGCTTTGCTGCATAGTTTGCTCTCCTTTTTTTTTTGGCAAGCTCCCTGTCTTCTTCAGTCATATTTGCTCGCCGCTTGCGTTGATTCTCTGCCCACTTATTTCGCTGTTCTTCCTTCTCTTTCCGGGTTTTCGGTGGAATGTAACTACTGCAAGGGTTCCCGTTCGCCTTTTGTTTATTACGCCAACGTTTTGCACGTTTTGCCGTCACTTCATTGTATGCCTTCCTCTTCTCATCACTCAACGTTGCCATGAACACCTTCACTCGATTGTTTTCATATTCACAGTGCAATTTGTATGTTTCAGGATCTTCTTTCCTTCTCATTCGAAAATCTCTGGACGCCTCTGCGGCCGTCTTCTTTCCCTTTTTTCTTTCTTCTTTCCCACTGTCGGGCGGTGTGCGGAGCGCAACCCTAAAACTTCGACGCATTGCGGGCATTTCAGGTCGATCCATCCTGCACATGAACACAATCCAAACAACTATTAATGTGTGGCTTATTGTTTTCTTTCTTTCAAAATAGTAATTGGGACCTCAACAGACTCGCCATCTTTTTAATTATTAATATATAGATCTTTCTATGACACCAACCCACCCACTCAATTCCAGAAGTGTTTTTAGTATTATATATATATAGTTACTTACAACTATTAAAATAGAAGTTACACTTTTCTTGCCTTAGACTGTTTTATTGGCCATGGCCATTTCGGACAAAATCATGCAATATTTTACTTTATTCAAGTATTTCAAGTCAGCACATATCTTCATTATTTTTATCTACACAACAAAACAGGTCACTGGTTTTTTTTCAGACTGTACAGCTTGGTGGGTTTGACTTGTCTTTACCAATTGTTACTGTATGAACAAAATTGACCGATTAAATAGCAATCGATTATCTTCATGGTTAAAGATTTAAATGATCTTGATAATATATTTCCAACAATATAAGTTTGAACCCACAAACTGTGTTTCAGTACGCATCAATGAACAAGCTAGCGATGTTGTGTCAAATATTACTTACATCATTCACACACACAAAATTATTAACCAGCCCAGACTTTTACTCTGATTAAACATAAACGGTAGTAAAATCAATTTTATTTGAAAAGAATGTGGTTCCTCATCTGGATCTCCTTATAGTATACCAGACAAATGACCTTTCATACGTGTAAGTTACACATGACGACAAATTCAATGTGTCTCATCTAACTTACATTATATAAAGTCTATCCTACACCATAAAATAGAGATTTTACAACTTTCAATAAATATAAACATCAAGCACAGGCATAATTTTTTTTCAAATCATACTTGAAGATGCAACAATGGCAAATAGTCACAGTTATAGGCAAAGTCTGAAAATTATTACGTAAGTTATTTTTGACACCTGAATTGTTGTGTCCAACATTACCAACATCATCAATTATCATCGTTTCACAACTGATTATTTTTCTTATTCGCTTGTTTTCTTTTTCTGTTTTCTGTAGCAGATAACATACGTAAACATGTTTTGATTTACATTGTATCTGCCATCTACCACAATGAACTGAATTGCTGATTGCGTTGGTTCGAGTGACACGAAATGAAATTAAAAAACTGGTGTCAGAAATACGAACGTAATCTAAAACAAGCCACACTATTAAAATGCAGGAAACTGTAACTAAAATGTCCCCTTCACAGCTTTCTTTATACAAACTCGAAGAAACTTTAAGTCAATCACAAAAATATAAACTTTGGTTCAAGAAAAGGTCAAATTTTCCTGACGTTCGTATTGAAAGACACCAAGAAATGTCGGCAGAGTGGCGAGAATGACGAACGAAATCTACTAAGTTCAGCATCAATGTAAACAAATGCTGGTGATTTTGCATAAAACATGAACAAAAGTAGTTGCCTGTTGGGTAACTCACCTGAATACAGCAACATCAATCAGGGATCCATGATTATCGAAGTTCGTCTGTCTAAAACACTGTGGACATGTTGTAAGTTTGCGCGAAACGCCAAAGACACGAACAACTTCCAGGTCAAAATACCTCCTCTCAATGCATTGTGGGAAAGGTGAAGGCCATTTATTCGTAATCTGTGGAAATTTCCGCAGTGCATTGAGTCGATTGACATTCGTTCGTGTGCCCTGTGTCGACTTCGCGTTAGATTTGGAAGTGCAAAAACGTAAGTAACGCAGTGACGCAAAACGTCGGATATTGCCTTTCACACATTCTTTCACAACGCTAGGTCTTTTTATTGCTTTTATGTGTGCTAGATTGTGTCATTTTATTCAGTAACTTTCAATTATCAGTGGAAATATCGAGTTGCATGTGAAAGATATGATGATGGTATGGACTTAGATCAGCGTGTGAAGTGAGACACGAAGCATTACTTACAGAATGCAATTTTTTCGTCCACGCTTACGACACATTTTACGGTAAAGAAAGAAAATGAGCATATCTAATTGTTAAATACACTTAGTTTGACCAAAATAAATACAAACATGACACTACAAACTGCTTCACTTACCATTGTGCTTTCTCAAACAAGACCACTCATTTTTGTCAGGTTTCAGTGGCCATTTTAAGTTGTATTTTCAATGGAAAATAATCAAAAACAAAATAACCATCAACAGAAAAAATAATCTGTAAAATGATATTAATTCTTTATTCTCTCTTTAATCACAATACAACAACATTAACAACCAGAAGAAAACAGTTCTTTGCAAAAAAAATCCAGAAAGTGGCTACCATTCATTTTGTACTTTTTGCTCAGTATTGTGTCTGACCTCATGTGGATAACAATCATGTAGTTTCTAAAAAAGAGGTAAGTTTTCTTTGATAAGTGTTTTTGTTTTGTTATGTAATTTTTTGTTGTATTCCATCGTAATTAAAGACTGAGGTATGTTGACAGCAACTTGAGCAAGTAATAAAGTTAACATGAACGGTGTGGGGGTGGGGGTAATCATGTGTAATGTTACACTGATTGACTGCACATGCCTATGCCTATGTACATTCTATTGGTCCACGGCAAACTGACCTTTGACATCGGCCATTGTCGGAGATGTGATCGAGCGGTGGGACCATTTTGGTTTCACCAATTCCGAACTCTGTTTTTAGTTTGTCTGTCTGCTGGGCTATAAGCAATATGTAATAATATTTCTGACTCCAGCTAAAAAAATTCAGTAAGTTGTGAATAAAAAAATAAAAGTATGCGTTCTTGTGTGTGTGTGTGTGAACAGGTGCAAGTTGGTCACCAGGTATTCCATCTGAATCTCTAAAAGCTGCAGGTCTCTACACCTCATCACAGCCACCCTCTTCTTCATCGTCCAGAAGCATCACTCGACCAAGCGGGAGTAAATCTTCATCCCAGCCAGCATCTAAACCCAGTGACAGCGGAAGAGACAGAGGTCGGGGCAGAGACGAAGGAAGGGGGAGGAACAGAGACCGAGACATAGACGCAGGAAGGGATAGAGACGGAGGAAGAGACAGAGATAAGGGAAAAAACAGGTACCGAGAGCGAGAGGGCAGACAGCGAGAGAGAAACCAGGAGAGAGAGGGCGAGGACCGCTTTGTCAAGACCGGCTGGAGGTCAGGCGGTGACTGCGACAGGAACCGAGAGGACAGTGGGGGCCGGGGTGGTCACCCTGGCAACGACAGAAGGGACTTCCCTGGGCGCCAGGGATGCCCACCTCAGTCTTCACGCAGTCCAGGGCAGGGTGCCAGGCCAAAGACCAGCGACGGAAGGCGGGGATTTCGTCAACCAGCCGAACCTGCTAGAGGTGAGGCCTTCATCTTTTCTATATTATTTTGTATAATCAGGTGTGAAACTTTTCAGGATCCCAGGCATTTTTATATTCTGAAAGAGCTATATATACAACAACAGCTGCCAGGTTTCACCCATGTATAATTATTTGCTTTGAATTGATGGGTCATTGAACTCTCAGAAACACATTAGTTCATTGAGTGTAATGTCCTTTGGTCTTACCTGACTGAAAAGTGTTTTGTAAGTGTCTGATGTGCATTTTTTTAAAGTTTTTAGATGACCAGCGCTTTTTAATCATATGTGTGTGTGTCCATGCATCTTAACATCATTGTGGGGTAATGTGTGTATTTAATCCAAAGCCAAGGTTGTGGTGGTACACACACATTGAGAGGTAGTCATTGTGTTAGCTCTGACAAATCTGTGCGTCTTTTTCAACTTCAATTTATGTTTCCTTCATTGTCAACCATATCTGAAAGAGAACACTACTGGGCAAAGAAGCAAAAATGAAGCGGTGCACACTTTCATATGATTGTGTGAAAAATATTAAACTGTGTGTGTGTGCGTTCATCTACCTTACGTTAGCAGGTAGTGTGTGTATCTATTCACTGGGTCTATGGGGTATCTAAAATTTATGAAGAAGGGGTGCACACTATCCCCACCTTTTCAATTTCCATTGATCCCTATGTGTAACCTACATTCATACCAAGTTTTATCAAATTGTCCTGAATTCTGATCAGTGTCTGATATGCATTTTTTTTAAAGTTTTTAGATGACCAGCGCTTTTTAATCATATGTGTGTGTGTCCATGCATCTTAACATCATTGTGGGGTAATGTGTGTATTTAATCCAAAGCCAAGGTTGTGGTGGTACACACACATTGTGGGGTAGTCATTGTGTTAGCTCTGACAAATCTGTGCGTCTTTTTCAACTTCAATTTATGTTTCCTTCATTGTCAGCCATATCTGAAAGAGAACACTACTGGGCAAAGAAGCAAAAATGAAGTGGTGCACACTTTCATATGATTGTGTGAAAAATATTAAACTGTGTGTGTGTGCGTTCATCTACCTTACGTTAGCAGGTAGTGTGTGTATCCATTCACTGGGTCTATGGGGTATCTAAAATTTATGAAGAAGGGGTGCACACTATCCCCACCTTTTCCATTTCCATTGATCCCTATGTGTAACCTACATTCATACCAAGTTTTTATCAAGTTGTCCTGAATTCTGATCAGAGTATCTTAACAACCTTAACATGTATTTTTGACTCACATGCGAAGCAAAGTGAGTCTATGTACTCACCCTAGTCGTCCGGGCGGCCGGCCGTCCGTCCGAAAACTTAAACGTTGGATTTTTCTCAGACACTATTAGGCCTATCAGCACCAAATGTGGCATGATGGTGCATGGTGACAAGGCCTCAAAAAACATACATGGTAACTTGACCTTGCATCAAGGTCAAGGTCACAGGGGCCATAAATGTTGTCTCAAAAACAGCTATTTTTCACATTTTCCCAATTTTCTCCCAAGCTATTGATAATGGCTACCTCACCTATACGTGGTTTATAGATCAAAGTAAGCCCTATCTTTTGATATAAGTTTGGTTGATCTTGCTGCAAGGTCAAGGTCACAGGGGTCCTTCAAATTTGGATTGTATGCATATTTTAAAGTGACCTTGACCCTTAACTATGGAAGTTAACTCTTCCAAACTTTCCTAATTGGGTGAGGCACATGTTATTCTTTCATACTGATACACTTTTGGTTACGTATCTTCAAGGTCAAGGTCACTTTGACCGCTCTGAATTGTGACCAAAACAGGTCTGTGAACCACTAAAATTGACCTTGTCTCTTGATAGAAACTCATACTAAACACTGTTGTGCTTCTGGTTGTTAAAATTAACAGTCTTGTCTTGGGTGACCTTGACCTTGGGTGAAGGTCATGTGTATTTAGGTAGGAAAAATTTGCAAAAGTTGCAAAAAAATGTGTTCTTAGTGTAATTTGCCATGTTGTTGTTTGACCTTGACCTTCAAGGTCACTTGAAAGTCAAGGTCATATTGAGGTCAAGGTCATGCATGTGAGTCGTATGAGCTTTGCTCTTCTTGTTTTTTTCTTTGGCCTAATTAAATCTGTTTGTTTCCAGAGTGGTCTTCTTACAGCGACTCGGACGATGACTATCTTCCCGGCTCAGAAGATGACACCGACTCGAGCAACAATGACGCCACAGCACCATGTGGAGTGCCAGGGACCACCAGTGAATCCGATGAGTCCATCATCTTTCCCTTTCTACGTAAATCTGATGGTTAGTTAGTCTCATCCTTTTTTTATTAGCATTCGTATTACGTTAAAAAGGTTGAATAAGGATTACATGTGGATAACAATCATGTAGTTTCTAAAAAAGAGGTAAGTTTTCTTTGATAAGTGTTTTTGTTTTGTTATGGAATTTTTTGTTGTATTCCATTGTAATTAAAGACTGAGGTATGTTGACAGCAATTTGAGCAAGTAATAAAGTTAACATGAACGGTGTGGGGGTGGGGGTAATCATGTGTAATGTTACACTGATTGACTGCACATGCCTATGCCTATGTACATTCTATTGGTCCACGGCAAACTGACCTTTGACATCGGCCATTGTCGGAGATGTGATCGAGCGGTGGGACCATTTTGGTTTCACCAATTCCGAACTCTGTTTTTAGTTTGTCTGTCTGCTGGGCTATAAGCAATATGTAATAATATTTCTGACTCTAGCTAAAAAAATTCAGTAAGTTGTGAATAAAAAAATAAAAGTATGCGTTCTTGTGTGTGTGTGTGAACAGGTGCAAGGTGGTCACCAGGTATTCCATCTGAATCTCTAAAAGCTGCAGGTCTCTACACCTCATCACAGCCACCCTCTTCTTCATCGTCCAGAAGCATCACTCGACCAAGCGGGAGTAAATCTTCATCCCAGCCAGCATCTAAACCTTCATCGTCGACCAATACTCGACCAAGCGGCATAAGAATCCATATTGCCGCAAATACAAATGGCAAAAGAGTGTACGATAAAGAGAACTGGTGCAAGTTCTGTAACTCCCCAAGCACCAACCTCGCTAAACACCAGTTTTCGAAACATAAGAAGGAACCTGAAATAGTGGAAATTTTGTCTAAACCCAAGAACTCAGCAGAAAGGCGTTTTCTGCTGGAAAGAGTGCGGAACCTTGGTAACTATAATCACAACTGTCGCGTTCTTAAAAAAAACAAGGGTAAACTAATACCCTGGCGATCACCCTCAGAAAAAGTGAACCCTCTGTGCTACATCCCCTGTGAATTTTGCCTGGGCTTCTTTGTAAGAAACGAACTGTGGCGGCACCAACAACGCTGCAAATTCCGGAAAACTTCAAAAAACGGAAGAAACGTCATATCCAGAGCTGAATCTTTGCTTCCATCCAACATGGAGTGCAGCGGAGGCTTGAAGGAAAACATTTTTGATGGCATGCATTCTGATGGCTTCACTTTTGTTGCTAAAAGAGATCACCTCATTGTGAAGTTCGGCGAAAAACTGTATCAGAAACATGGCCACTTGCAGCACAGACGACAATTCATGCGGCAAAAAATCAGAGAGCTTGCCCGGTTCTTGTTGGTAGCCAGAGAAGAGGACTCTACAATCACAGCACTTCAATCTTGTATTCGTCCCGACAAGTTCCTTGTGGTGATTTCTGCTGTCAAAAAACTCTGTGGGTATGATTCACTCACACATGTTTATGAAAATCCATCACTGGCCCTTAAGATTGGGCATTCTCTCAAGAAGTGTGCGACAATTCTGAGAAGTCAAGCACTCATAGAGGGAAACAGTGAACTGCAGCAAGTGTCTGCGGACTTCGTGGATCTATGCGATTCTGACTGGAAAGAACACATCTCATCTGCTGCCCTCTCAACATTGGCCTCAAAGCAAAACAACAAGCCACATGTTCTGCCACTGACGGAAGACATGAAGAAAGTGACAAAATATATGGCGGAGGAAAGGGAACGGTGCTTGAACACCCTGAGGTCAGAGCCAACAGTTGCAGCATGGCATGCTCTTGCTAAGGTTTCACTGTCGAACATCATCATGTTCAATCGTCGCAGGAGTGGTGAAGCTGCCAGGATTTTGCTTACAGACTTTGAAGCGGCAAAGGAGAATTCCTTGCCTGAGGATGACATCCTAAGCGCTCTCTCGGACATGGAGAAAGAACTTGTCGCTCACTTCACACGAGTTGAGGTGTGTGGCAAAAGAGGACGCAGAGTGCCTGTGCTGTTAACGAAAGCAATGCATGCCGAAATTGAGCAGCTACTGCTTTCTCGTGAAGAGGTTGGTGTAATGTCGTCCAACCCGTACGTCTTTGCCAGACCTTATTTTGACTCAGAGCAACATCTCGCTGGTCACACCTGTCTCAAAGAAGCCGTTGAAGCAAGCGGGGCCCAGAATCCACAAAACATCACCAGCACAAAGCTTCGGAAGCACTTGGCTACTGTCTCACAAATACTGAACTTAAGCGAGCACGAACTGGAGCAAGTCTGTGGATTTTTAGGTCACGATATCTTGGTGCATCGTGAGTACTATCGGCTCCCAAGTGACACATATCAGTTGGCGAAAGTAAGCCGTCTGTTGATGGCAGCGGAAACTGGGGAGATCTCAAAGTTTCAAGGAAAATCTCTCAGTGACATCCATCTGAACAAAGATTTGGAGTTTCAAGACTCTGAGATTGAGGAAGAAGAAGAGGTGGAAATAGATGACCTGATGCCTGCTCATACTACATCAACCAGCCACAGTGTTGCTGAAGAAGGAAACTCTTCAACAGCATCATCTCATGAACTTCCTACAGTTTCCTCGTCTTGTCAGAATGAGAAACGAGCATTGCACAAAAAAAGGGAGCAGAAACCGTGGCGGCATGGACAAAAAGACTTTCTCTCTCCAGATCAGAACAAAGCCATCTGTACGCATTTCAGCAGCTTCATTGACAGCTTTCGTGTTCCCGCAAAGGCGGATTGCGATAACATTCTGGCCAAAGAACCTTTGCTGCAGGCAAAATCTTGGCTGAAAATTAAGTGCACTGTTAGGAATGCAATTGAAAAAAGAAAGCGAGAACTCAAGAGAGTTCAGAATCCTTCATCTGTCAACACTTGAAACGGAAACAACCAACGTCGCGGCATGGAAAAAAAGACTTTCTCACACCGGATCAGAACAACTGGCAAACTAAAAGAACTATTGTCATTGTAAACTTTCCATGGTTTGTGTATTATATACTCCAATGAGTCAGTGTGTGAAATATAAACATTTAGAATGCGTTATTGAATTATTGCGGCCAGTTGAAATTTTTGTCAAAAATCCTGTAATGTCATTTTAACCATTTTGGTTATTTTCAAATTTCTCATCAAAAATGTGTGATTTGGATTAAAAAAAAAAAAATCCATAAAGCAGTGTCTCCTTGCGCGGAAACAACTTGCGGTCGCCGCGCGGCTGCCGCAAGTTATAACGTAATATGGTCACAATGTGTTGTAGTGATTTCTGCCGCATGCGTTCTTTTTTTCTTTCGCTCCTGGAGCGAATTGCTTGTGGTCGCCGTGCGGCAGAAATCCCTGCAATACATTGTGACTAAATGACGTCACAGCTTGCGGCTGCCGCAAGTTGTTTCGCGCATGGAGACACTGCTTTATGGATGTACGTGTGTAACAATGACACAATCTTCCTAAAGTAGGTATTAGCTCCGTATTTTTTGGCCATTCATGAGTAAATATATATGTGTCGTGGAGTTTGGCTTGTTTTCCAACCTCATGTGCCCGGAGTCACGCGGCTTGCAGGGTGGCTGTGTGGTGGTGGGTCTGAGGACTCTGGGTGAGCGGTGGGTTTCAACGGCTGGCTCACTGCGCTGGTTCAGCACTGTAGCGGATGGCGAGGCTTTGGGCTTGTGTGTTTTTGTTTTGTTTTTTGGTTTTTAAGGCAACTGTCACTGACTTATTGTGGGTTTCTGACAATGATTGATGTGTAGGTAATTGAAATTGTAGTTATTAAGCATGTGGGGTCCTGATTTGGCCTTCGTGGTCCGCGGGACCCGTAAAGCAAAATTAAAATGAAACGAAATTATATGTGTCAAAGTAGCATTCTATATTTTCTCTCTTCGATCTTTTGCTGGTTGCTTTGACTTCTGGGTGCTCATTCAGCTGTATTTTTTCCAACTGAGCTATCCAGGCGGACAGTATACAGGCACACAGTACACTAACATCCAGTACTTCACTACAGGCACACAGTAGGGGAGGGTGGGGCAGGTAGGGTCAGGGGCAGGTTGGGTCACCTTGAATAACTCTCACAATTGAAAAGATATTCCCGTTTCGTTTCCGATCTATGTTTTTGAATGTCCCAGTGCGTCCCTATCGCCAATTTGTTTGAATGGTAGTGATGTGCAAGTATGGATCCGGTGGTTTCACCATGAAATTTGACAGTAAGTGACTTTTTTGACTCTCATACTTTTTGTTCTATACGTGAATTAACAGGGTGCTCATGGATGATATCTTTAGTATACACACCTGATTCATTTTAGAAGTGAATTGTGCTGTTTAAATTCGTATTTAAATTGAATCGAAACGTAACAGACCGATTTCTTTGTGCACCCTGTGCGGGGCAGGTAGGGTATGGGCAGGTTGGGTCAGTGACTCGACCTGCCCCGTCATTACCCAACCTGCCCCTTCTTTACATATAGAGAATACTACATGGCTTGCTGTGTCGTACCAGATTTACACGAGTTTTTTTAATTTAATATTGAACTGCGAGCGAAAGCCATGTAGTATTCTGTTTATCCTACATATTTTACTTACGTGTATTTAACTGAAAATGTCCTGCAGTCGAGGCATTGTAAAAGCTGGTTGGCCTTGAGACCTGGGTCAATGATCGGTACTTGCAATCTGAACACAGCTGCCTGTCCAGACACTGACCTTCTTACCCGGGGTCAATGACCGAGTTTTTATATGAGAGGAAAGTCTCTGAAGGATTGGTCAGCGCAGAATAAGATAAGAGAGGGGTTGAAGTGAATAGCGCAAAGAGGGGGGAGGGAGGGGGGGTAGTAGCTATTTTGACTGCTGATGCAATCGCCAGCGGCTCGTGGCACTGGAGGGGTGGTGACACGGTCAAGTGAGGCGGAGAGGGGTAGCTGTCTAGCCACTGTGTCTGGCCTTGATTGGTGGTAGTCCTGAGTCCTTCTCAAAGTGGGGGGGGGGGGGGGGGGGGGATGAGTGGGCAGTAGAGAAGTGACAGACGACTTTGTGCTTCAGCGAAATTTGAACCCGCACGGCGGGCGATTTCAGCAGAATTTCGAACCCGCCCGACGCGATTTGAACCCGCCGGGGGCGATCGGGCGACCGCCAATATTCAGCCCTGTAAGCAGTGGAAAAACAGGTCCCTGCCAGACTTGCTTGACATGACCTCATTTACATGATATACACACGTGTGATTTGAACGATTATTATCTCACGAGTGTCTCTCTCACGTATGTAGGATAAATTTGTTATTGCATGAAATATGAATCATAGGTGAATTTGTTTGTATGTACGCGCGCGATTGTGTGTTGATGGGTGCGTGTATTTCATGTGTATGAGTTATAAATATTGTTTGTGTTACAGAATGACAGGTTTTGTTTATTGCAACAGCAACGGCACCATTTGTATTCAACCCTGACCTCTTATTTCAGTTATGTTTTTAATAACAACACGCACAGACATGCGAAGTTATGTTATTTTCCATTGATGTTTTTTAATATTATTTTTTGCTTCGTGTTTGTTTTTGGTAAGTTGTTACTATTGGCAATTTTCTTGTTCTTCTTTGTTTGGTTGGTTGTTTTCATATCTCAATTATGTACACAGGTTAATTGTGGTATCGTTCAGCTAGTCAATTTATTAATTTACCTTTATTTTGGCAGGATAATAGCTGTTTTTCTCAAGTTGACCCAACCTTCCCCACAGGGGTACCCAACCTGCCCCGTGGTGGGGCAGGTTGGGTATTTTTGGTGACCTTTTTATTTATCGTTTATCTCTCATGATTAGAACGATTTATTTTCGAATGTTGAATTATTGTATTGCAAAAGGATTAAAGTTTTCTTAAAAAGTTGTTTGAAATGTTTTCACTGGTTAATCTTTGAATGAGAGTGAAAAAGGATTTTTTTGACCCTACCTGCCCCACCCTCCCCTACACCATACACAACACTCCACTACAGGCACACAATACATGTACACTAATAGACAGTACTACACTATAGGCACACAGTACACTCATACACAACACTACACTACAGACACACAGCACATTCATCCACAACTCATTCTTCCTTCCAAAATCAAGAATTCAATACATGTACCAGTTTACCATATCATTTCTGATCACATTTCATCAGACATTTCTATAGTTAAAATTAATAAAATTTAGTTTAGAGCCTCGCTAATTTAAGATTAATAAAATTTAAATTAAAAACTTGTGTGACCATGGTTATATTATTATTAATTATTATTATTATACTACATGATTTTTTGAAATTTTACAGAAAACGCAGTATTTTTACTCCAAAGATGATTATATTTGACACAGTAACATAAAACATATTTTTTTACTTTTAGGAGCAAATTCACACAAAAAAGCATATTTAGTGTGTGTACACGTGTAACGGATGACACAGGACCAAAAGCAATCAACATATTACATTATTAATATATTATGACATTTCTAGCACATGAAATCACCAGCACAAAGGTTCAAAGCAACAGCTAATAATAAAATACACACACACACTTTGTGAGGTACTTCCTGTCAGCTCATGAATATTCATTATGCATAATACCCCATTATGATGGTGTAATACTTGCAAATTTTTTCAGAAGCTATTACATTAATATTGCTTTTATCCAGACCCACAGCATCTCATTTGTCAGTAAAAGAAACCATTTCAGACATTTAAGCCCAACTGTTCGAAATAAGTGGTAATTATCAAGTACCTCACAGTGGTAGTGATTTTAGGGCAGGGCAAAAGTACCCCACAGATGTAGGTAGACGAGTATGTGTGTGTGTGTGTGTGTGTGTGTGTATGTGTGTGTGTGTATAATTATATATGTGTGTGTGTGTCTGTGTGTGTGTGAGTGTG